>NW_017100322.1:252651-260516 GCF_001263275.1 Habropoda laboriosa | reverse complement strand
GACATGCTAATAGGGTTCATTAGATATAAATACTGATAGTTTACTATCTTTTCTATATAAATATGATTTCTTTCTGTGTTCTAGGGCGACCCCCATGGAGACGAGTACTGCAGAATTATGTGAAAATAAGTCCACAAAGTAATCTTAAGAATTCTAACAGCACGTTTTAAAAATGCTTGAAAAAGTAAAGAAAAGCACTTCAGGAAGCCTCGTTTAGAGACCACCGAGTCTCCAGAGTTTCATTAACACAAAGAATTCGTATAATGTCTCGAATGATATATTTTGCTTAAGAAAACAATAAAGAAGAGATTGAAAAGAAAATTCACGACACCATGTCAGTACTTCATATTTCTAGAGTTATGTACAACATATGAGAAAATATTCTGTAATATAATGTTTAAATCAAACTTACCGAAGAGTTTAATGGCGAAACGATTATTGCATTTATATACTTGCACTTCGTACAAAACTTATTTGTCCATTCTATCAGAGTTACTACCTTATTAAATAAGAAGCACGAATAATCTTTTCAACGAGACCGAACTATTTTTGGCGTACCATTTATTTCTACCTAGTCGTTATCGTGCCTTTTTAAATGTAAAAAAAAAGGAAGATGTTTTTTCTTAGTAGATAATAGTATTTATTTTTAAGTACAAACCCGGATGCAACAGGAGCGCATTGCCCGCCATACATAATATACAAATACATTCATTTGACAGGAAAATATTTTCTGATATGTATACTAATGTTGCACTTTTATTTTCCATTAATTAATATGGTAAAGGAAGAGATGAAATTTGTTTTATGCAAAATGTGTCTGCTCCGTCATCCGGAACATCATTTTGTTAATTGTATTCGACTTTATACCATTTATACCAATAATAAAAATCTATAATTAACCGTATTTATGGCGTATTTTATTTACAAAGTTTTAATCCCTTACACTTAGGTACCTTTTGTTTGACTTTCTTACAATGCAAGAGAGTAACTGGAAGGAAGTGTGGCCACTATATTTTGATAACTAAGTAGTAGTCGACATCTTATCAGTGGTCGTGGGTTGAAATAAGGACGTGGTAATTACGTACGTATGCCAAGGTAGGAAATTGACTTCCTAGTACACTGATTGTATGCGCGTATGTGTGCATACACGTTGACTTATCGTTTGATATGATTTCTCGCGTATCGTTGGTATTTGGTTTGCTATTTTTTTGTTTGCATTTTAATTGTAATATTTTTAATTTGCACAAGGTTTCAAGGTTATCTGGAAGATTCTTTATAGAATTTAGGACAATTTTTACGAAACTAAGGAATATACATGTAATAACGAAAGAATAGTATCGATGAGGTTACATACCATCATGTTTTATAACATTGCTGTATAAACATTTATATAAATATTTGAACATATAAATTATTATTATATTGAGCAAAAAACATTTTTTATAGTTTTAAAATTGTGACAATGATTGATAACACTACAATAAAGCAACTTTACCCTCTACCAATAACATGCTGCCATCTGGTGACGATCGACATAACTCAATGTACAACAGATCAAGAATTTCATACATGTTTCAAACTATTCACTACATTTTTTAATATTTTATAATTTTTATTTGAAATTACAGCATGTATTTTACTTCATAAACATATTAAATAATACAAAACAAGTATATTTAAAGAAAATAATGCCATATAATTAGCTTTATTATAAAACACTTAGCATCAGGTTCCGTAGTGTAGCGGTTATCACGTCTGCTTTACACGCAGAAGGTCGCCGGTTCGATCCCGGTCGGAACCACTCTTTTCCATATATTTTTTATTTTACAATTAGAAATAAATTATGCAAAACGAAAAACCAAGCTATAATCACAAATAACGGAATATGATAAAAAATTATTTATAAATAATTACCGACAAAATCGAGCATATAAAAGCGTACTTTAATTATATTTCCAACTTCTAGATGATTATTACTACAAAAAGATCAAACTAACATTAAAAAATTAAGAAAAGAATCGACTTTTTAATCTGTGCAAAATCAATTCTTCCCTGACGTTTCCTGCAACAAGCGAAACAGCTCGGAAAAGCTACCTTCCAAAGCACAGTTCCCCACGGTGCTCACCTCTATATCATTCATAAATTAAACGTCACACACCTGGAACTGTACTGTGTGTGTTAGACAAGCCGGAAAGAAATGGACGAATCGCGCCGGCCGGAAGTCGAAATTGGTATTCGTTTCGCGCGGCCGCATTTGTCTTGTCGCACCGAACGGCGTCTAAACGTTTCTTTTCGTTTCTTCCTTCATTCACTGTTTCCTTCTCGGCCATCTGGCAACCCACCTGCACCGCGCCGCGGCCAACTGCTTCGTTTCTTTGGCATCGCGTAACGAGAGCAAGTCCGGTTTTTAGTCGGGCATCGGCCATTCAGCGTTCCTTTTTCAGCCGGTATTTTATACCGCGGCGACAACACGAAGAGCACACAGGGAACATCGATGCGTCTTTGAACGACCCCGTTCGTTCTTCATTCCTCTTCCTTACTCTCTTCCACCTTCTTTCTTTGTTTCAATGTTTTCTTTTTTTTTTCTTTTATCACTTCTCTCCCGTCGAAGCTGTTGCCCCCCTTTTCCGGAGAACAGAGAACACGATCGAGTTTCGATTCTATCGAAACGGCTCAACGAGATTCGCGAAATCAGTGCGCATCGAAAATTCAACTGCGCGTGACGATACGGATCGTCGATAAGATGGCCGGCGAATAGACGCTCGAACAAATTTCTAATTTCATGCACCGCGTGTAACGCGATTAACATCGGCCCGGTGTTTCTTTCCATTTAGATAAAGTGTTTCGAATACTTTCTCGTTTATCATTGATTTAACGCTTGTAATCGGGATTATGTAAGCATTGAAAATGGGCGAACGCTTCGAGTTGTATAGTTTGTGGAAACTATACAGTGAGGTAAAATCGTTAAGGTAATAATTCGTTCAGGGTTGTTCGATGTCAACTTAGAATTAACTCTTCCATAATTTTTGCAATGATAAAGAAATAAAAACGAAATTCAAGTTTTCACGAAGAAAAAAGTTGCGCCTTGATCCTTAACAGCCACAGATTAATTTTTATCAAGATGGTAATCACTATTTTGCAAGAGAGTTTTAACGAAAGATTGTAAGTAGAAATTTTAAATATCAAATTACTACATCAATAGATGGCGCTGTTTAATTCATTAACATCCAAATAATTTGTTTTTATTTTTGATATTTGACAGTGTTAAATAAACAAGGTTAGAGTTACCAATGAATCGAACTAATTTTCTACTATCGTTTATATTGCCCTATTTGCAAGTAGCACAAAAAGTTAGTAACAAATTTTATTCGTTTTTGATGAAAATGTAGCTTAACGTTGCAACAAAATGAAGAATTGCTTCGACTATGCCTTTTTTCCTTACTGTTTATTAATTTCACTGCATTACACTTTCATGGTAAGTATAGCTTGGTGAAGTTATCAGAAGTTGAGTAAGAAGGTCACTAGAGATACTTCAACGTGTTATCATATTTACGGAGCAGTTTTCAATTTTCCTGTCGATTTAAGTTCTTCGATATTTCGTGAAAATATTAGCTCGTATAATCTGAAATAGATTTTTCAGGGAGAAATGGAAACGAACCTTACTTTCAAATTCCCCAAAAACACTAACTTAGAATCAACGCGAAAAATACTTCGAATGTTTCAACACTCAAAGTAATCACACCTGAGATAAACAGATTTTTCAGGGAGAAATGAAAACGAACCTTACTCTTAAATTCCCCAAAGTCACTAACTTAGTATCAACGCGAAAAATACTTCGAATGTTTCAACACTCAAAGTAATCACTCGTCGAGAGATCAATTTGCGAATGACTCAAAATCGGACATGAAGAAGTATAAATAAAAAACGTTTTCATCGTTGAAGTAGACTCGTTTGTTTTCGAGCCGATGGAAGATCCCCATTCTGGTCGAGTCGCAGGCCTCTTGTCTCTGAAACGGACGAATGCACGCTAATTCGCTTAGTAATTACACGACATAGAACGAAAATTGGGTCGAGTGTCACGAGAATACTTTGGGCCACCTTCAAAGTCTAGCGTCCTTAAACAACCCCTGTATCTTTCCGCGAGGCGTGCTTTGATTCACGCGGCTTTCGCTTCTTTTCAGTGGAAACTCGCCCCGACGAAACGTTACATTGTTCGTACGGTAGGGTGCGCCGGAGAAGAAAGAATTCTGAAATAACGAAGCCTAAAGGAAAATGTCTCCGTGGGAAACGAATTTTTATTCTTCCTGTCGAAAAGTTCAACGTTTGCTACCGTGTGTAAATCTGTGATCGTGATCTACAGGTTAATCACCTGTTTGGATAAGTTCTTATCTAAAAGAATGTTCGGTCGAGAGATACTGCTACCTTTGACAGTAGATAACGAGGTTACTCTAATCTCTGTCCACATTATTACACTTTTTGTTTCTACTTGCTAATTTAACACGACACATCTGCTGTGTATGATCTTTATCTTTGAAAATATTGCTTTTACTTATGTGTGTCACTTCCTGATGTATTTACAATGAAAATATGTACACTTTTTATCTACGTTACGAGTGAAGTGTTACACTTCTTACCAATTTTCTAGACCGGACTTAAAGTTGTTTTGACAATTCCCAAACAACTCTATTCTTAGTGATTTTCATTTAGAATCGCATTTCATATTGTCACTATTCTTATTTATTTTTTTAGATTTACGAGTTTTCTTAATTTTTTTTCAGATTCACATTCTACGTTTCTTTCTCTAGAATTCTGTTTTCTGTTATTCGTAATATAGAGGGCGTCCAACGTATGTAAGTACATAAGTATCGCCACGAAATTTCAGGACTTTCCTTGAATGAAAAAAAAAAAAAAATCGAAATATATTTAAATCTGCATAACTTTCTTAAACCATAGTTCCATTATCTGCAATTTTTCATAAATACGAATATTACCTTTCGTTTCCGTTTCTCACGAATCTACATATTAAAATTTCCAGGTGAAATCCTGAAATTTCCCAGAAGGAAATTTCGCATGCTGCAACGAATTCGTAAGCTATAAAAATAAAACAGAAAAAAATAAACAACGCTTGTCTGCCGCAACTTTTTACCCAAGCACAGCGTTATTCTAAACTTCGTCCTCGCTCACAAAACAACGAAACGATTCGTGATCGAGGAGGAGGTCAGATAGGATCGACGCGATCGGCACCAATAAAAAGGATTAGGTAACAACCCGGTCGAGAGTTTCGAGTTTATCATGCATCCTCGTTTCCCCCGTAGCTGCAGGTGGCCCATTCAGGATGCGGGATGATTGGCCAGAAGTAGTTGCTCATGAATAAGACGCGAGGACCGCTACCACCCGCGTGGAACGATCAGTTTCAATGACGGGTTCGTCCGGAACGATACATCGAGTTCTCCTCTCGCGAGCATTCCCCGAGCGTGCCTCGAGGGCACCGTTTCATCCGAAAGCACCGTGAAATCCCGAAAAACCAGTCGCACGGTTCTTAATGTCGCTGTACTCGCGTCCTCACCTGTAGCTTCTTATTCTTCGCCACCGTTCAACTTCACCCTGACCTATAATCTTCGGTTGCGTAATCTGGGTTACGTCGGACGCAGGAATTAGATTAACTCTTCGTTACACTGATGGCGAACATTTGCAGCTCGGTGTGTCAAAATTCGGAAAAAACCTAGCTTAACTCGGCTGCCGTGTCACATCTATTGTCCGTTCAAAATAAGAATAACCTCGTTTCGCGCATGGGACGTGCCTAAGGCAGAGCTAGAACGTCCGAACCCCCACTTAACCGCCTACGTTTTTCCCCGTCTTACCCTCTGCTACGCTCTCTGTCTATGCGCATGAACGGACGAGAATCGGTCCGAGATCGAGGATACTCTTATTTTGAACCAAGTGTAGAAATATCAGCGCGCGTTGACTGTTCTTGGGCGAAGACCGTCCCGTAAACAATGCGTATCACCCAAAATGTCTCGGCGTGTCACCTTTGACACGCGTGTCATAGGTTCGCCATCACTGCACTAAAGTTCGTTCAATTTAAGAGTAACCTCGCTTTCGGAGCAATTTGGTAAGATGGGGAAAAACGTAGGCGGTTAAGTGGGGGTTTGGACGTTCTGGTGGTTCTAGCCCTGCCTTAGGCACGTCCTATGCGCGAAACGAGGTTACTCTTAAATTGAACGGACTGTAGACGGTCGTGTGTTCTTACATCGGTGTTTGTGAGTATCGGGACACTCGTTGCGTGATTTAAATCACATTTCTTCGGCGTGGTTAGTATTGCGTATTGGTAGAAATACGATGTACTTGTGCTACGAGATTTTAGACTGAATAGCTTTTCCTTGAGATTTAAAAAAATTTTTTAATTACTATTTTGGCTTGCTTCACATTTAGCGAAGTGTTTTCTTACTAAATTATAATAAACTTACGAAACACTCAACTACGAAACAGTGTATTTAAATGGGACATTTAAGAAAAAATGTGACTTTCAAAGAACAAACATGTTTATTTTAATATTTCTATTATGCTATTTATTTTAATACCTTTATTAATATTTCTTCATTTGTTTTCTTTCACTTTCCATACTGAGAATTATTATGTTTTCTATTTTGGCAAAAACGCAGGTTACAAGATTGTCAAATTTTGCACTCGTGATAATTTTGATGTTCGAATCCCTCGGGAAAACTTCTGTACGAGACGTGAAGATTCGTGCAATTATTATCAGCCTGAATTATCGTCGTAATAATTATTGGGATGAAAGTTTTTTTATCCTCTTTTTCGTTCATTTTTAAGAACAAGAATCTGTCGTAATATCGGTTTCAAGCAGCGTTCCAGACGTGCTTTAAATTCCGAAGTTCCGGTGCATCATTAGGACCGACTGATGAAACAGCGCGAAACTTCTCTGTGAATAGGGGAAAAAGTGCGCAGGCTTAAAAAGTTCCCGTGAAAAGGTAATAAATCCTCACGGAAATTGATTAACACTAATGGTTACCTAGCTCCTTTGCCCGCCGGATAAAGGAACTTTCTCGCCGGTAATTAAAAGCGATATTTTTAATGAACCTCGCCAACCAACACCGTGTCTCCGAACAACTTCGCGATCAAACGACACGTCGAGCTCCCTTAGAAATCGTGCGTCGATTTTATCAGATAAGTGAACAAAATTCAGATAATCGATTTCTTTCTCCGGTGAGAATACTTGCTCGAATGAATCATACTTAAATTACGAGCATGCACTTTCATCGCTAGATTAAATCGCACGATTTCAACGTTTTATGTATCATAGTAGAACTTCGATTATTCGTCATTTCTTGTATTTTTGTTTAAGCGTGTTAATCAGCATATGTTACTTTTACGTAAAATTAGTAATAATTTCCGGAATATTCGAGGGACAACGAAGCGGAAGAAAGGAAGTACAATCAAGTATCGCTGTTCTCTCCCAAATTTCTTTAATAATATCGAAACAATTTTACATCCCAAAAGTGTAATTTTCTTAACTTCCTTTAACCCTTTCTCGACGCGATTACTTTTCCAAACAGAACAGATAGAAAAACGTTGTTTTCTCGCAATTCTTCAATTTCGACGAGGAGAATATCAAACGTTGCAGCGAAGGAGAATCAATTTTGAAGCGAACTGAAAATTATTAATTTCAATAATTCGACATATTATTCTAACAATTTATCGCGCTATTTTCAAATTACATCGCGAATTTACAGCTCTGCGATTCCGAGAATCTCAATTAAAATTCACCGCTGCACCTGAACCCCTTGGTAAATCCTTTCTTTCTTTCTTCTTTTTCCTCTCTCTTCTTCACGAAAGCGAAGAAGTGG
>NW_017100322.1:242072-252420 GCF_001263275.1 Habropoda laboriosa | reverse complement strand
ACAAGAGAAGGACGACGTCGGATCCCGCGGCTCCGCCGGCTGGAAAGTCGGAATGCGTGCACGTTGCACCGCTTCTGAACTTTCTTCCACGATATCTGGGACGCGATTCGACTTTCTTTATCGATCGACGAACATGGAGATGCTCGTTATACACGGGCTTTTCAGTTTGATTATCGGGAGAGTCCACCTCGATGGTTCCTCCAGCCAGGAAAATTATGGTATTCCGGGTTCAAAGTGGTTTTGGCTGTTTTAAGAAGCGTTATCTTTCTGGCCGGAGAATTGCAACGGTTTTCGTTGGGTAAATGGAAGATTGGTATTTTTAACCCTTTCAGGACGAGGAACTGATTTTTCAAGCAGTGAGAATTGTCGGAGTGGATGTTAACTTGTGCATATATTTTTGAGGAAAATGTAATTTCCATGTGATTTAGTTTAAAAAGTTAACGCATCGACGATTTAACACTTTGAAACCTGAGAAATTTTTTCTTGAATTTCATTTGCGAGTCGAAATATTACCAATTTTTATATACAGGTTGATTTAGAATTTAAAGGGTCAAAGGTCAATGTCTGTTTATTCAGGCACCGAAGGGATAACGATACGAGTTTTTAATATAATTTCGATATAATTTAGTTTAAAAAATATTAATTCATCGACGAATTAACCCTTTGAAACCTGAGAAATTTTTTCTTGAATTTCATTAAAAATTTTTAAATACAGGTTAATTCAAAATTTAAGGGGTCAAAGGTGAGATGGAAGTCTCAAGTTTTCTCAGGAACGTAAAGTAAACATAAAGATGGTATAAACGTCACGAGTTGTTATCAGTATTGGACTCACACTTTGAAAGAAATAAAAAAGAAAGAGAAGGTACGTGCACGCCGAACAGAGAAATACATACTAAAGAGATAAAAACGACTACGAAAAAGACATCAAAGACAGACTCGCAAAAGCGAAATCTAACTTCGAGCCTGATACCCAAAAGCTTCGAGACAACAAAAGCTGAACGAATACGAATATACGATGCATCGTAAAAAATCCGCGACAAAGGACACGAAGCAGGAGGAGGAGGGAAAAATCAAATCAAAGGAAAGTGCGACGAGCGTGGAAATAGAGAAAGAAAGATGGCGGGCATCGTTGCTTTGGTGCAGAAGCGTAGATTCAATTAAAGTTTCGTTATTACGTTGTACAGATTATATTTAGATCCGTTGAAACGAAAGAATGACGCAGAATAAGTGGCGTTTCACCGTTATCTGCATTGAAACGCACACGCGAAACGGGGACTCCGAAAGAATGGAGTGGCTTTTGTTTGTTCCAGTCTATTGTATCAGTTCTTAGCGCGGCCAGATAACGTTTAATTGTGACGTACAGATTCTCACTTAAACTAGCTACGGCGAAACGATAATACGGTTCTGGTTAAATGGAGAAACCACTTTAAACTGAACTTCTCAACTTAACGTTTCTCCAATCTTCTTCAAAATAACAGCCTAGATATACATGTATATATATATATACGTGTTCTTTGGTTTAGATCGTTTATACGCTTTTTTCTCTTCTTGTAAGATGATCTTCAAGATCATAGTGTCCCCCTTTTTTATTCGTAATTATAATTGCGACGTCTTTTTTTTGCAGTTTCATGGCGTATCGGGCTAGAAATAGGAAGGAAATCGGGGCAACCTTTCGCCGCGGGCTCTGCAAGGAAAATAAAAGACACTCCGGGGGATGAGGAAATGTCAAGGGGTGTTCTCGTAATTTTTTCCGCGAACCTTTTGTCAGGGGATTCGTTTAGTATTAATAACTTCGGACAGTTCGTTGTAATTATAGAGTATGGGTTGAAGTAACGTGCATAGGTACAACGGTGAAACATTGCGAATTTTTTTTGTTTTTCTTCTTTCACTTCGATATCTCAACGAAACTTCAAGCTTTTAACGTAATTAGTCCACTCTTCGCGAATCGAGAAAAAGTTACCGGCTGCACAGCCACGGGCTCGTTTACGAGACTCCTGTAAGATGAGTAGAGTATTAGTTTTCAGGAATAATTGCGTTAGAAATTCTACAGTACAGGGCGAATTAACTATCTCGTAATCAGATTAGCGAATACGAGGATTGTGTAATGCTAGTTGAGCTCTCATCGTCTCTCCCTGTCTCTCCCTCTTGTTCCGGGCTTTTTCTGTACCGCCTCTTACAGGATGTAGATGCAATCCTATAGCTCCGTGTACGCGAGAGAGCGGGATGTAAATTTATGATGAACATGTGTTTTACCGACTTTTTCTATTTGCCCTTAAAACGACGTGATGTATGCGCGTATCGGATGGGCCTTCTGGCAACTTTGAAATTGGGAATGTTGCGACACCGACGGTGTATCGTAGATACTTTATGGTGGATTGTTTAAGAGAAATATTTCTTTTTTTTAATATTCTCCTCCTTTTTCAGAACACGCAGAATTTATTTACGATTTAATACATCGGTAGAGACCACTTGAGAGTTTCCACCGGTGACAGAAACTTTATGTGGTCAAGCTATGAAAAATTTGTCGCGCGTGCCGCGAATACTGGGTCAATACCGACCCATAACGGAGACCCTCGTCTATCTATTTCTGAACAAGTCTCTGCTTCGTATCTACCGTATTCATAAATTTTAATACACTTCGTTATCGAACTACATACTTCACTTCGAAACAATCAATTTGCACTCTACTCTATTTCATTTTATCATTCTCTTTTCAGTAGGTACGTTAAATCGTCCCATTTCGACGTATACTATGAACACACTAACTTTCTTTCCAATTACCGCTAATTAGACCTGTATTAACGTACAAAGTTCTAATCTAAAAAAAGTGTATATCCTCTATTTCGCTTTTACACACTACCAACTAAAAGTTTTAAATCACCGTGTATTGCAGGATACAGAAAAAATTTCCAGAAAGAAATAGCAACTTTAAGAATTTTTCAATTTCAAATCTATCAAAAATTGGTAGCTTTTGGCCGGTAGTGTAGGTAATTGACTTATCTTCAATTGTCCGTATTTTTAAGGGGTCTTTCCACGAAGAAATAAATTAGTATGTCTAAAAAAACGGTCAATTTAATATAACCGTTGATGTGATGTAGGAATTTCCTTAATCAAGATTCTTCGTTGTAGAAAAAGTGGATTAAAACTAATTCGATTGATTATCAGCGTAGTAACCCGTGGCGCTTCGTATCGGTGGTATATCTTGAGCCTAGGGTAAACGGGTGGGGGAAATCAGTGGGGAGTCGTACTGGAGTGGGGGTAGCGGGGAGCCCGGCGAGCAGCCGGGAAGGAGTACCGCGTGTCTGCCATCTCTGTCTTTAGTTCAGTTCGAGTTCGGCGCGCAGCCGGTTCGTATCCGTGTGTTCAGCGCGCGATTTCCGCCTGATCGACGCTCGTCTTTTCTTCGCGACTCGCGTCGATATACGTCGTCAACCTGCAGTGTTTTCGCGTCCACATCTGTCTGTGGAACGCGGTCACCGGGTCGAATTTCGAAAACGTTGGTAATCGTCGCATCGAAATTCGTAGCGTCGCGTGCCCTTTCCACAAGTCTCTAAACCAGCCAGTGTGTGGTCTTTCGTGGCAAACGGTAGTTCCGATTTTCGTGTATCGTCGCGAAATTCTGTTTTACACCTCGATTCCCCGTGGCTTGTTGTGCGGTAGCCAGTGGTATATTGCTCGTGTGTTGGCCCCCTCGAAGGGTCGAGAGGTGGTGATTCACTCGACGAGCAAGAGTAAGGGGTTTGTTTTGCTAGCAACGTTTCCCCGCGTACGTCTCGGTCGCGCTGACCTTTCGAGGTTTTTTTTACATGCGTGCTGTACCGAAATGTTGTGCCAACGTAAACTTCGCGTCGTAGATAGCTTCAAAATATTGATTGGAAGAGACGTGTTTACAGAGTAGTAATCGAGTTGTGTCTTTGAGGTACGGTGCTGGGACGTGTACGACGCAGTTTTTCCCCGAAGTGCGGCCTGCGTGTGTTCGCGCGTTTTTTCGTCGCCATTGACAGTTTTGTTGACAGGTCGTAGCGACGAATCTAGAAACGTCTTTGGTATAACTACGCATTTTTCTTACGATTGTTGCGTTTCGTGTGTAGTGTTTGGAAATGGATAATAAACGAATAAGTGGTAGGATTTAATTATTATTGCGTTGTTTCGTGTCACTTTTGTGACTGCGTACGCAAATCTGTCACTGCGTTAATAAAATTTTTAACTGTGATAATTACGAAAAATACGTCACGGGTCAGATACCAAGAACGGGTATAGGTTCTTTTTTCTCTCGAAAAGTTGCAGTTAATTATTGCTCTCATTATTGGGATCTGTAATTTATTATTTGGGACGAACGATTAATCAGAGAGGCTAGGTAGCGCTGACATCATTGGCAGCTAATTAATCAGTGACATACGTATCTTGTATACTGGTAAGGTTGGACGTTTGCGGAGATGTCTACCATCACACGAATACTTGTTATTTGACAGCGAGATCGTTAATAAGCTTCCTTCGCGAAAGGACAAAAAGTAGTAATTAATCGATTTCGTATATTGGGTTATTTATATTCCGTACGTTTACGGCGTAATCACTAAAGACCACACATGTCAAGCAGGCAAATTGTTGTCTTATCGACAAAATATATTAATCGTATAATAATTATTTCGTCTTTCTCGAAGGGTAATACTTGAATATCTTTCGTAAAGCTACAGTTTTTGTCGAGTTTAGGTTTTTTCTTGCCAAGTTGAGGTTTCACGCGATTCAAGTACGTCGTGTCGATGATTGTTTATCGATAAGCTGGACAACGAGTCCGCATTGTCCTTGGAGATTAAATCCGCAGTGTTTTTTGCCTTTTTTTTTTTCCTGTGGTTGTTAACGTGTCAATGTTGTTGACACGTTTCTCCTCTCTTTCATTTTATACAGAATACGATTGCAGGACGTTCACCCGTATTGACGTGCAAAGACCCTATTATGCGTTCACGGATCACGGCAACTGTAGAGGTTGTTCGCCACTGGTCGAGCTCGAAAGTTTCCTTATCGTCGGCCACTTGAAGAAAAAGTTTCATGCATGTCGATAAGGAAGCATCAATAATTCACGTTATCCGGGAAGCGTTATTCTTCTTTGAATAATTACCGATCGATTTCCTGTATGAGAATGTTGAAACGGTCGATAAGATTGCAATCGATCGAGATTAACCTCTTAAGCAGCTTGTAAAAATGTTTTATTTTCGATTAGAAGAGGGTGGCGGCGCTACGATTGGTGTTCTAATTCGATTCTCGAATTTTTCTCGAATAGCGAAGCTTCCCGCGTGAATCAGTGAACCAATCAGGGGGTCCCGTCGGTTGTTTTACAGCGAATCCGTGGTCGTCGATCGATCGAGTGTCAAGTTGGTCGCGGTAAAGTAATAACGGTGCGAAGTAAGAACATACGTATAGTGGACGATCATGGTGTGACTCAGGTGACTAAATTGATCTCTCGGAAAGATCGACGAGGTTGACCGGTGGTTGTGTGGTGATTGGTTTTGGTGGTGGTGCTTGATACGCTCCTGGGAGTCGGAAGCCCTTTTGTACCTGGGCCTCGTTTACATCGGTTTACTCATGCTGGGAGTTTTGAAGCGGCGCTGGAAGCCATCGAAAAGGTTAGTAAACTTTTTCACGTTTTCTTTCCCTCTTCGTTTGTTAATTAATTTGAAATATACGTGAAACATGAATATCTCTGCAAAGTACGCATTTATCGGATATCAAATGTTCAATTAACCACGAAAGATGTGGAAAAAGATTCGCAGATATTTCGATAATCGATAATTGCAATCTGGACCGTTGAACTTCCGCGAAAAATCACGGTAACAGAGCGGATATATTAACTTTGCTAATAGTTCGAGTCAATCTAATATATTTTGCACGGTGTATTGTTCTCGACGAAAACATACGTTATTAGAAAAAAGAAACGTTGTTCCGCGATATATAGTGTCAGGTACCGTGAACTTTACTTTCAAAGTTCCGATTATCAATTCTTCTCGATTTTTCTCAATTCGTTACATCCAAACTACCGTCACACTGAAACAACACTAACACACCACTCTACCGGCCAGCAAACATTTATGTGTATATATCCGCGTACTGTAAACGCGCGCGGCTAAATTCGTGCCAATATTTGCCGCACGAAGAAATTTGTTAGCGCGTTATTTATAACCGCGCTATAACTAGCCACAATAGAACAATGGAACAATAGAATAATGCGGTCGGTAACGAGGAGAGCAGCGTTACAAGAACACACCGAGAGAGTCGCTCGTTGTTCTAAACGTACCGAGGGCGCTCGGTTCGGTTTACCGAAAAGGTACAAAAATAATCGAGACACGAGTCCCGAGATCAAAGAGAGAGAGAGGGATTCCAATGTTTCGTTATTTGTCGTACGACTTTTCTTCCTCCGTGAATCTTCTTGTATCCCCGTTCGTGGAATGTGTTAGCAGGGGCCAAAGGCAAGTCCGTCTCTTTGTGACTTTGTGAAGAGGACGCGGGTAAATACACCTGCCTTCTGATTTCATATTTGTCGGAAGATCGGTTCGTAGTAAACGTCCCTCGAAAAAAAAGGGAAAAAGTGTATAGAAGGCTTTGAAAGAGGCGGTCGTTTATCCGAACGGTGACTTCGACCGACCGAGCTATTATTTCTGAGTGAAAAATTCGTCTGAATGGAATCGAAATGGTAAAGGGACGTTACATCTCCCCCCACCACCACCTCGTTTATATTTTCCTGCAGCGGTGGCTATACCCGATTCGATTCAACTCGCTCGTTTCGCTGCGGAAATACAACGGGTGTTTTACACGCGGCTTTTACCACTCTTTGACTGCGTGTTTGTCGATGGCTGTTAATTTGGCTCGTTTTTGCGTCACTATGGGAGGATGATAGCGTTGGTAGTTGTGACGAAGGTAATCTCTGTCGGGAGTGCAGTTGAATGTGTTATAACACTTTCTGCGCGGATGACGCCATTGTAAGAGCGCGAAAATTAAAAATAACGATAATGTTAAAAAAATTTTTGTTAATTATAAAACGTGTTCTATAGTGATTTTAAGTAGAAATAAGTAATGAAAATTGCGATAAAAAGAGGATTTTCGTGACGAAAGTGTTGAAACATTTTTAACGACGTCGTGAAATGGAATTTTAGAATTCTTTGATTTTTTTGGGTTTCTATGCTTTCTATGTGGGTTAATTGGTATTGAATGTTAAGTTGGAGAGAAAATGTGCAAAACTGAGGTGTCTTAGATAATTAAATGGATAATTGTATTCACGTGAACGGCAGACTAATTGGCGAAAGCAATGTAAAGTTTCAAGTAAAATAAATCGATCCGGTATTTATTGTTCCCGGTAATTAAACTTCTCACAGTTGGCTCGAACTTTAGCAATAAATTGAAGATAAGCCACGCGAAGTTTCAGATGCATCTCTGCTGTAATAGACCGGATACGATACTTTGAAAGAGTTATGTAGGTCAGTTCGCCTCTGTTTCTTTAGTCGAGGTTAAAATTCAACGGGGTTGCCACGTATATTAATAATACGTTTGCATTCGAATAGCAAATCGAGTAACTAGAATATTCATATTTAACCAATTCAAATTTCCCGCCAATTTAAATATCGATCTCTACAATTTACCCCTTGTCCTCCATTGGCGCCGCTAAAACCAAGAAAAAAAACAAACAAACAAACAAATTAGAAAAATAAAACTATAAAAATTCACAGATCTTCGTAATTTCTTCTTTTTAAAACGAATCTGTCGGTTTTCGTAAATATCGAAAAAATGCTCGAAGTTGTGAAAGGGTTAATGTCTCTCAAACATGAACATTTCGTTCGATTAGGCTGTTTGTTAAACACTTAGGATATTTGAATATCGCTTTAATTGCACCGCGTTCGTTTGCAGTGGATCGATCATTAAAATTCATTCTGCAGAAACACGTGGAGTTTCGCGCGTGTTCGTAAGCACATCAGAAACGGCGAACGATATCTATTATTACCGAAAGCGAACTGTAATCCAGATAAACACCGGTGTGCACGGTTGCACGGTAAATTAGAATAACACGGGCAACCCGGGATCCGTCGAACATAATTGCATCACTGTAAATAATGCCGCGCGACCCATGGCGTTGCTCGATACGATGCGCGCGACCAATGCGATCTCGTTTAGTTCCCCGCATAACTTTGCATGCCAATGTTTACCCGGGCTAATTTAAACGAATTATCATAACACCTGCTGCGCCTGGGTCCTCTTGATTAATTTTCATTACATCATCGGGTCGAGTGGATCTAGAGCGATATACTTAGTTGCCACCAATTCGTTACTTCTTCGGGCATGTTTGCAAGTGCTTGAGGTAGCGGAGAGTTTTGTAACGTATCGGGGGGAAAAGTGTAAAAAATGGGAATTTAAATGTGAAATTTCATTTTCATGGGAATACAGTCGGTGTTTAATTTTTAGTGATTATTTAGTAATTTTAGCGATTATTGAGAATTTTCATGGAAATAAAGGTAGTGCTTAAGTTCTGGTGATTTTATGTTCGGCGTTTTGTGAGATATTTTGAACTTCTCTTAGTATCGGTGCAAAATTATAATTCAAATATAATATTCATTTTCATGAAAGTATAGTTCGTTAATTAGTGCTTGAGTTTTAGTATTTTTAGGTTAGGCGTTTTCTGTGATATTTTGAACATCTCTTGGTATCGGTGCAAAATTCAAATTCAAATATAAAGTTCATTTTCATGGAAATGCAGCCAGTGCTTAATTTTCAGTATTTTTAGGTTAGGTGTTTTCCGAGATATTTCTTCGCAGTGATATCATTTCGAGCTTCTCCTAGTATAGACGTGAAATTTCTAATTTTATCTATGTTTGACGATAAGTACATAACTTGATGAGTTATTAGTGTGCAACGAATGTACTAAATCGTTCACGTAGAGCGGCGAGCATTATTCAAACAGTTTTTCCACTTGCTCCCTTTCGAAAACGAACGGCCGACGTAGGTACACGTGTTTATTTGCCTTCGAACGTGTTGCCCGGCTCCGTTCTATTAAAATAGACCTCAAGGGTTTTAAGTGTGATCCGCGATAAAATGTTGCAGCGGCCGTTTCAACGCGCGACCTTATGCACGATTCTGAATGTCAGCTACCGTTTTCCAACCTGCAGCAGCAAAACTACCATTTTAATCTGTTCAATTCCAATTGAAATTTGCCCCAAATTTCCACGCGTTTTTCCATATTTCTCACGTCAATTTATATCCAGCCTATTTCACACGTGATAAATACGTTCCAGTCGAACAAATTTACACAAGCGTCAGGTAAGAAGACGCGAAGTATTCATTAGACGCCACATTATTTCTCTATAAATCGTTGAAATATTCATCGATCATATTGTTTCTGTACGATTCAACTAGAGTTTTCTCGCCCGAATTATAAAGAAAACATTCTCAGAATACTGATACTCATCGGTGTTCTTAATTGAAGTATCGAAAAATTATTTCTAACCTCAAAATTAACCTTAGAACACATTGGAGATGTGATTGTGAACTTTAGATCAACTAGGTTTGTGAAAAAATTTAGGTGCAAAATCGTAGCGTGGAATGAAATTTGTAACTTAATTCGTTTCAAAAAACTAAAAGTTCTTGAAGATCTATTTTTTAGAAATAAAGAATCTACTTTGCAAAGTTCCATTTTCCCAATCTCCATTTTCCAAAGATCTATCTTTCAAAGCTCTATCTTCCAAAGCTTTATCTTTCAAGTCTCCATTTCTCAAAGCTTTATTTTTCGAATCTCCATTTCTCAAAGCTTTATTTTTCGAATTTCCATTTCTCAAAGCTTTATTTTTCGAATTTCCATTTCTCAAAGCTTTATTTTTTAAATCTCCATTTCTCGAAGCTTTATTTTTCAAGTCTCCATTTCTCAAAGCTTTATTTTTCAAATCTCCATTTCTCGAAGCTTTATTTTTTAAATCTCCATTTCTCGAAGCTTTATTTTTCAAGTCTCCATTTCTCAAAGCTTTATTTTTCAAATCTCCATTTCTCAAAACTTTATTTTTCAAATCTCCATTTCTCAAAGCTTTATTTCTCAAAGCTTTATTTCCCAAGACTCTATGTTTCAAAAGCCTTACTTCTCAAAGCTCGGTTTTTCAAATCTCGATTTTCCAATCGTTCAGATACTTGGATTACCGCGATCGATTCGATATAAATTTGCCGCGCGAGCGATCCTCTAACGGTATACCGGGATCGGAGCCTCTGTTCGGTCAAAATGTTAACTGGTGCGCGCAATTCCGCGCGTCTCGAGCGAGAAAACGCACGCGCTGGAAATGCAAACGCGTTGGCAGGGAGAGAACTAGTTCGTTAAGGAATTCAC
>NW_017100322.1:239090-241695 GCF_001263275.1 Habropoda laboriosa | reverse complement strand
TTACGAGAGAACGTCGACGGGAGAAGGGGCGAGAAGGAAAGAGAGGAGAGAAGAAAATAGAAGGGAAAAAGAACGATATATATATATACACATATATGGTGCTGCATGTTGTATAGAAGGGGAGAGGAGAATCCTCTCGTTGCATCGCAATTAGTCTAAAAACAATGTAATTTTGCGCCAGATTCATCGAGCGTGTTTGCTTATCTCACGCAAAACAGTTTCCTACTTCCGTTCGTTGCTTGTGTGAACGCCAAGTTTTACGCCTCCCGTTCGATATTTATATTCGACATATTTCACTCGGGTTAATTAATTCAATCCTAGGACGTTTCTCTTTTCCCTGTTACTTTATAATTCATCGATATTTCTCCTCTATCGTTAAAGTACCTTTTCCAAGCGAGAATTTAATAGCTCGCCCGGAGGAATGTTAATGTTATCGCAAGGAAGTTAGAATTAATCGGGGATGATTTTTAAGTTCACGCAATTAACGTTGAATTTTAGCTTTCGATAATGCCGTGTTATACACACGTTTAATCTGCTGCATCTGTTTTCTCGATAGAGATCGTCTCGACTACTTACCTTCTCTACTGCGTTTTTCCCCCCTCTCTTTTCTAATAAAACCGAACAGGATACTGTTCGTTAAGCACAATAAACGGTCGTAGAGATTATTCATTAGGCTGTCGTTAATTTCTGATACGCGGAATTATATTTTCCAGGAAAACCATTCCTTCCTACTTGTTCTATTTTCCTCTCTCGACGATTCGTTGACGTATGCAGGAATACAGAAAAGAGAATATCCTCTGTATATGTACTTGTAAGAAGAAACGAACAGTATACTATCAACAAAGGTACACGAAGCACCGATGAAGTATCTAAACGAATCGACGACAATAAACGTACAGCGAAATCTGAGAAATCTCGAAATACGTCCTCGTTATGCACAGGTTGCTATTTAGAAACAAAAGGATATACTCGTCGTCGAATAACGTGCAGTTACACGGCAGACGAGGTCTGTTGGGACCATTATAATGGACGAACGCATCGTTATTCGATAAAATCCACTTCTTCCTCGTCCTTTTCTCTCTCTCTCTCTCTCTCTTCTTTTCCCTTTTTTTCCATCTCCTCTTCACCCTTTTCCCTCGGTGTATATCCATCTCTCGTAAAAGTGCACGAAACGGCGAGCAACGTGAAAGCGTTGAATAGGATTTGCGCGAGGGTGTAATCTCATTCGCAATTATATCTGTCGCGGGCGAGAGAAGCGTGCAACTCGATCAAGCGAAATCCTCTCTCGTTTCCGGATATTCCGGCCTGCAGAGAGAGAGAGAGGGGACACGACGAGAGGAGAAGGGGAGAGAGAAAGAAAGAAGAGGGAATAAAAAGCGAAGAGGAGAGCCGTGGAGAACTCTAAAGAGATTGGCGAACGGGCATGAAAAAGAGAATACGCCGTCACGGTAGGGAAAATAAGGAAGGATCGTAATCGGGTTCCGTTGCACTCAAGTTCACCAGCCTCTGACGAATGGGAATAAGATAAGTCGAGGAATAGTTGGATCATCTGAGCAGATGGACCGAGACGATATTTCGAAAAGCAATATCTACGAGACGAGAGAGGGAAAACTCTCCCTGTGGTGCCATTTTGCCGGCGAGTGAAGCCTGCGGAGGGGAATTTTCACATTTTAAATGTCCTCGCAGAATGCTCGGTGGAGTAATGATTTTTTGCATTCGAGTAATATTTTAACATTTTTCTTCCAGCAATTCGATGATTAGGAACGTAATCTGTGGTGCGATTTTTACGATTATCTTTCCCCATTTGTTCCAGTGCCCCAAAGTGTCCATTTGTTTGGAAAATTGGTCAGATTTTGTATTTTGTGGGTTTGTAAAGTGCGAGTTGCTGGAATTGCTGATAACTAAACACACAAATTACCAAAAGTAACAAAGTAGAAAGTTACAGTCTTGCAGCACAACAAAAGTACCTGCATCCGAGCATTCCCGGAATTACAATCTCTCTCCGCAACATTTTATAATTTTACAATTCAATAATCACATTTTTCCAAACGCACAAAGTACCAACAGTCGGTACCAAAGAGCGCACTTATCCAAAATAAAAAAACTCCAACGAAAACAAATTTTTAACCGCACAAAGCAAAGGTGTTAGAAGAAGAACAAACGATGTACACGTAACCGGCGTCTTGACCGGAATTTCATTGTGTCGGCGTAGAACGGACGGTCAGATGAAATTCCGCCGGTGAATCCAGCCACGGGTAGGTATACGTTTCTGTATAGCGGCGATTAGAAGTCGAAACTAGCAAGAAATCGTACGGTACGGAGCCGCTAAATTCCGACCGAGTTTCTGCCTTGTCGAAAGTTTTTGCCCGCGGAAATGTACGATGCGCTCTCCCGACGATTACTTGGGTATTTCGCGTTCCACGTATTGTCTACGACGGAGGAAAGCATACCCGTGAGCCTCAAGATCTTTTCAAAGCGTGCACGAATCCCTTGGATCTTTTCGATGACGGGATCCCGTCGGAGAACGCTTCAACTGTTGGATATTTAGGTCACACTAGATGCAAAGTAGTCGCGAGAAACTCTCCTTTTTTTTCTTCTTCCTGCC
>NW_017100322.1:222661-239064 GCF_001263275.1 Habropoda laboriosa | reverse complement strand
CTGAGCGTTCCAATTGGAGATATTGGTTCTTCAACGACGATTTATTCGACACGGAGAAGAAATTTTAGACGTGGTTCGCGTAGCTTGGCGAATGTACACCGTGTCTCACGATTTTCGTGCTTTTCTCAAAGGGTTAAACTGGAGAAGTTACTTTTCGATTCGATGCTCGTGCAAAATTTGTGCAAAGGAAGATCAGGGTATTAAAAATTCAATCCATGTCATTTTACCGTGATTCTCTAATTTTGTTTTAAAGCTCCGGTGAAATTTGTAACTCTCTTGTAGCACGGAACGTGTTAATGCAAAATTGATACGGATGAAAAATTCATCGCAAATTTTTAGTGTAGCTGCAATTTTTAGTACCGGAAATAAGTTCGTTGTTATTTCTTCTGTGCATTATGTTGGTTTTCTTCTTATCATTTATCAACGAAGCTGATATTTCACGAGGAAAGTGTGGCTGGAAAATTTCCGAGCACCGTGTAGAGTAGGAAACGGAACAAAGGCGTGCACGAAAATAACAGGCTTTTAAATATGTCTTTCAAATATGCAGCAGGAACGCGGGATATTCGACCGACTTGGAGAGAGTATGCAGACGTTGGCTGTATACCCAGGCGGAATTTCTACAAGGCAGTAACGCCAAAACGGTTCCGTGAACACGCGTCGAAGAGAAATTATGCAGAGCCGATCTAACTTTAGAATTATGCTACCTGTGTCCGATCGATCCCTCTTTTCGACGCAACTTATGGTTTGTGTACCAACGTATGAATTGATAAGCTTCCGGTAGCCGCAGGAAATATCAGATATCTTGAGATTAAAATACATCGATCGATCGTTCAACGTCATTGAACTTCACTTTACGCGTTTTTCGTAGAGAATATGCAAAAATTATGTGATTCTGTTAAAAAAAAGAAATTCGCGTCTTAGAAAATTGATGAAAAAACGGGGAAAAAATAACCTGCAGGAAAGATTTCTTTCTGTTTTTCTATTTATCGCTTCGAACACTTCAATCGTATTCTAAACCGTTTGTTTCGTTTAATTTCTCAATTAGAATGTACAACTAAATTATTTCTCATGGTATTGAAAGTAAGAAAAAATTATTAGGAGGTTTTAAAAAAAAAAAGAATTTCTCTTGAAAGTCATTCCATGGTCACCGAAATTTTCTTTACCATTTAAAGTCGCTTTGGGGTAATAATGTCATTGACCTCGTCCTGATGTTGGCTATAACGTTATAGAAAGCAAATGTTAATATGCAAAAAAAGTCGGTGACCTAGAAGTAATTTTCAAAAATTCTTCAGGGAGTATCGTTTTATCGAAACAATATGAACTTCTATTAGTTATATTTTCCTACTTTCAGTATCAGCGTGAATAATTTAGACGTTCGTTACAGGTGAAACAGTTTGTCCCTTTAAACGTATACCTTTAAATACAACCCTGTGTACCTTGTACATTCCTCGCACGTGGGATCTTAACAATTTAGACCGCAGAATTCGTGTCTTCTCGTAGTTTCACCTTACGACTTTTCGTTGATGACCGAAGGTGGAGGGACACTTGTCGGTGTGTTTCTCGAAACATCGTCGCACAACTGCCGCTAACCGATCGTAAACACCGGGCGAACGAGCCACGATTTCGGCGTGTTTTACATTCGGATCCGACGAAAAGTTTGGACGTTCCCTCAGCTTCACCGAGTGCCACCCTCGCCCTCTACCCTTGGTCCCACGCTTTTAGGATCGTATTCGAAGCTTGCTCGCGAGCTGGACGTGTTTATACAGGGCTCGATATTCGAGCTGCCGATCGTACTCGTGTTCCGAGCCGGCTTAGACCCTGTTTTCCAACGAGTTTCGTTTAAATGGACTCGTAGAATGTTTTGATACGTGATTCACTTTTAACCGGGAACGAAGTTTCAATCTGAATAGGGTGACATTGTTTTCGACGTCTGTCGAATGAATTTTAGGTTGCGTGCAATCTGAATTGCGGATTTATCATTATCGAGGAGAAGTGTAACGGTGAAGACGCGGTACAGTAGGATCTCTGTAACGCGGGAAATTCAAATTGAACTTCGTCGACGTCGCTTTTTGGGCGTTGATACTGTTTCTTCGTTGGTTGAATTTTCTTCAGCTTCGGGATTGTTTTTTTTTTATCGAGTTATGTGGGATCCTACTGTAGAATCAGAATTTTCTTTGTTTATTAGAAGAGGAATTACAATTGATCGTAGTTCTTCGTTCAAAACATGAAAATATCGAACGGGTTGGACGAAGACGTTGATTAAATTTTTTTTTATTTATTACACCGAAGTAATTCTTCGGAGAATATCAGAGTGTGTAAGAGAAATTACTCTTGTACGTTATTATTTCCCGTGTAAAGTCTGAGCGGAGAGGTCGCGAGGCCCGCGAACCTGTATCGCGGAGCTCTGTGCGCGCGTGCACCGAGTAAAAGGAGTAAAAATAGCAAAAGCTGAGCGGCGGTTGCAGCGATTTCGTGTTCCACCGGAGAGGAACGCGAAATTCCGGCGCAGCTAGGTGCTAGGCGCGCAATAAACTCAGCTGAATGCTCGACGAGACTCGACTTGGACCGCGAACCTTCTACCGCGCCACGAGAATAGCTTTTTGGCGTGGATCTGAGAAGAGCGGACGTTGAAAAATACTGGCTGTTGAAAAAAGAGGCGGACACAACTGTTCGCGATTTTAATCGATCGATGTCATACTTCAAATGGTGTCTCTTTCGACGTGTTCGTGTAACGAACAAATATATCTCACGATTTAACCTTAGAAAATCAGAGATCAAAGATTCCTCTTTCACGTACACTTTTCTCTCTTCACATTTTCACTACTGAAAGACGCCAGGTATGCAGAGACAGTCACAGTTGAAAGCTGCGAACATGCAAAAGCAGCTCACTACTCAGAGGTGCAAATATGCAAAAGAATTCACCGTTCAAAGGGTTAAAATCGCGGGGAAAAGAAAGGAAGATCGACCTCGAGAGTGTTGAAACCCCCGTCGTTCATCGAGCATTTCTCGCGCCCCGATGGTTACGGACTCCTCGTGGTTCCATTATCGTCCTGGCATCCACTGGATGACGCAGGCATAACAAACAAATTCGAAACGGTTTTTCGCCTGGCAAGGAGCCCCTGGTCTCTCCTCTCCCCCCCCGCCACTGTTGGATAAATTTAATTGCAAGAGGCTGCACCGAGCACCGCGGAAGAATGACCTTACGACCGGCTCACCTTGACGGTGATCATGCCTTGAATTATTCAAGTTCTTCCGCTGATAAGCGACCGTGGATAATATATTGCTTCTAATTAGCGTTTGTCTGCACGGGCAAAAATGGTCACCGAGAGAGAGAGAGAGGGAGATAGATTCGTATCGTTAGATTAATTACCTTGGTAGAGAGATCGTTAGGCTCTGGGACACGCTGATTCTTTCTATTTTTTTCCCTTTCTTTTAATGTCTCTGTTATACGGTGGTAATTAACGATGGCGATCGTTCGATTTGGGGAGGTCTGTGATCGTTTCGATCGATAAACGTTGCTTCGTTCGGTTGGTTCGAATGAGTGGGTTCGAGGAGGAAAAGAAGAAAAAAAGAAAAAGAGGAGCAATGATTTTGCATGAAATTTTGTCGGTTATTTCCTCTTGGCTCGGAATATAAAGTGGAAGGTTAACAACATTGGATTGTGCAAATACAGCGTATTTATTCTCCTAGGTCAGAATACAAACGCGAAGTAGCTTGAAATAATGGGTGCGCATATCCGATTGAGGCAGAGAATGGCTTGGACCCGTGTCTACCGATGACGATCGAAGTAAGACGAGGCAATCGTTACTTTATAGAAGAGATAAAGAAGCCGAGATCGAGGGCGGTGCATCGTGAAATGCTGAAGAATCACATAATATACACTTTAGGTGTCTGTGCCAAATATTATAGTTGGAAGCCTACAAAGTTTCTCTCTGCCCACAACTCTGTGGCTTTACCACTCACAGCTGTTGTATTTTATAAGCGACGAAAGAGGAGCTATTTTTTTTATGACCTCCCGTAGCAAGGAAGAGGTAATCTTCTTTTGGAAGATTGTCGTAGGGGTGGGAAAGGTGATAGTTGGTGGAAGTTTAATCTCTCGATACCGAGCAAGTCAGGGGAGAGATAGTAAATGATGTGTCAAACGTTGTAACGAGGAAGGACAGCATCCTTTCAGTTAATCAATGTCACTCGCTTTTGCATTAACGTAAGAACACAAGTGGATATTTCCGTTGTGGAGAAGAATATTCTAAACGGTCCTCCTATTCGCGTTAGCTGAGTCATCTAACCTCAAAGATCGAGACATCTTAAAATATCGATTCGAGTGAAATGGAATAATACCAGATGTTGCAAGTGGAAAGAGAATGTTTGTTCAGTTTCTAACTTTTACGAATGAATTATAACAGAGCTGGTAAATTCAATTTCTAAACATTTTCGACTGAAACTATTTCCACACTTTATGTTAGAAGAGTTGAGAATAATCGTATGTAAAAGAGAAGAGAACAAATCACCTTCTGGGTGAGGTCTTCTCTCCTGAAAAATGAGATTTAGACAATTTCGCAAACTGTATCGTTGAAACGACGATACGAGCTCAGCTGAAGGATTCAGTTCTCCAACTTCCTCTCTAAAATTTCCCCAATTCATCGGAACGACACGCGTCTGACAGTCTGTCGCAATACGAAGCGCCGGGCACACCTACTCATAGCGGAAATTTACGCGTCACACGAGTTCGATTTGCGGTACGAGCCGCGCAGATTTCACGGAATCGCGAATTTAGAGGCGCGCTCTCGGTATGATCATTCGCGGTTTCGCGTTCTTAATGGCTCGCTTCCAACGCTCGTATATCGCGAGTCGATGCGTTTATAGCGCTTTAACGACGCCCTGCTCGTTTGTCGTATGCACGGCGAGTTGAACCAGTGATTCCAGCACGATTCGTTTCCGTGGAACTCGATTCAGCCTGTGTTGGAATGGTATTTGCATTTTCGCCTGCGCGACCGACTGCAGGTTAAATAGTCGCGAAGGCTATTGTGTTTCGTGCATCGACGTCGAGACGCGGATGAACTTATCCCCCCTTGCTCTTTTCACCTTTTCTCAGCTGCGACGAATCCCGCGCCGCCTGCATCGCGGGTCGAATCTCAAAGGTCAGTATGTACGGTTCGCTGTTTTCCGTTTAGTCGATAGAGCGGGCTCTCTCGCGATCACGAACAGGGTCGCGTGCGAAATTCCGCATAAGGGTGCACGTTCTCACACGAACAGCCGGATATCTCCAACTCCTCTTCAGCTCAGGCTTCTTCTTATTCTTCTTCGTGCTCGAGGAGAACCCGCTCCGGTTTCCAACTTCCGCTTCTGCTCGATTACCCGACGAGGGTCATGCGAATTCTAGCATTGGCTCGATGTTCCTGCTACGTTCCCTTGCACTCTGAAAGTTCTGTCTATTAGGCGAAAAATTGGCGCAGAGATGACATCGATTTCTTTGCTGGTTAATGAATACTACTTATCGTTTCTTCCTTTTCTATTTTTTCATTAAATTGTAGGTATCAGTTTAACGTAATTTTTAAGAAATAAGAAAAGTGTCGAGCGAAAGGACGAAGAAGATAATCCATCATAATTCTACCGAATATAAAAAGTCCCCTCGACTTTCTTCTCGCCAACTGTTTACAGTATTACCATGTTCAGGTCTTTCATTCGTATTTTTATGAATGAACCCACGACACCGATTGCGACATTCCGCGGATGAATGGAAGGAGTTCAAGAATGAGCTGGCAAGTATCCTTTCCTTTTTCTTTTTCACCGTGTCGCAATCGTTTGACCAGTTAAAGAGGCGTCGTTGCTCTTTCTCTTTAAACGCGGACGATGAAATATGACGTGGAAGGAGCAAGTTTCCCCTCCCTATTTTGGTCGTTTCGCATAATCGTACCCTCGACTGGCCATCCTCCGGAGGACTTCCTTGTTCGTAGATTGATCGCCGTGGAACATCGTTTTCGCATAGGCAACGAACGGAGGACTTGTCGGTGGGTGGCAAGGTTGCACGACAATTTAAACGATGTGACTCATGAATACGCCTTTAAAAGGTGTAACGGTACCTGTCCTTCCTCCTGCGTGCATCGTCTTTTGTAGAATCACGTTCCTGTGCGTGCAGGGGGACGTATACTACTCTCGTTGTATCTAATTGTTCCTTGGAAGGAATGGAATTCTCAGTATTGGTGCTGGAGCTCGAAGATGTATACGGCGAAGAATAATGAAGACGTTGAATGTTGCATGGAATTCCGAATGTTTAATGGAGCTTTGAATATTGGTTGGAAAATTTCCGAGGTCAAGAGTAGAACGGGATGTATTGTTAGGAATTCTTTTACATTTGAGGGACACGAGGGTTGGAAGATTCTAGTCGAGTCATGAGATGTACGATGTGACTTAGGTAACTCTAGGATACCAACGTTTGAATTGGGTTATTTTTCAAAGGTACGGAACACGAATCGGATCATCCCTTAAGTCGTGGAATACGAATTGGATCGTCCAAGGGTCGTGAAACTCAAGTGAGACCATCGTGGAACTTCAATGGGATTATGTAGTTTAGGATCTCGAGATCTTCAACTCTGTAATCTCAAGGTTCTATAATATTGTAGCGATCTACCTGCACAGATCCAAAACTAGAAATCATACCTATCTACAACGAACAATTCCAAAATCTCAACAATACACATTCGTCCAAATTTTTCGTCACCAAGCTCCCCACGTTGAACGCGAAACTGTCTTAGTCCAACGTTCGTCCCAATTCGTTCCGCCTTTTTCCTCGGTCCAACCCATTTCTCCGCGACTTTTCTCCATTTCGCCTGGAAACTTTTAGCAAACCGTTCCAAGTTCCCCTGTTCTCCTACACTTCTCGCGCTTTTTTACAATCTTCCTCGTTCGCCACCCTTTCGAGTCGGTGCACCAGCGGCGACGCTAGAAATTGAATTATCGCCACGGAGAGGTTGCTCAGCGATATCCTTCTTTGTTCCTGCGCCGGGAACACTTTTATTTTCTCAAATAATTGACGTGGACGACGAGCACTCGAGCGACGGGGAGAGGGGACCGTTGGACATAATTTATCATTTCTGCATTTCTCCACGACTCTCGTGTTCGTTCGTGCCTCTCGAGCCCGCGCACCGTGCCCCGACCGCCTCGATACGTTGAATTATTGCTACGGTACAGGTGCACCTGCAACCTGTAAGCGCTCTCCGCATATGGCTCTTCGGCTTTACATAGGTACTAGTACCTATCTGAGTAGCTGCGTGTGCGTTGCATCATTCCGGGCTATTGCAGCGCTCGAAAATGCACGCGCATGGGAAAGCGACGAAGACCGTTTGAACCCATTGTAATTATTCCTCGACTTGGGGAATTTCTCTCTTTTTTTCTTCTTTCTCTCTCTCTCTCTCTGCCTCTTTTCAATCGAGGAGCAGCGGAACCGTTTCAATCTCACGTCGAATAATTTACACATGTTCGTGCCTTACGCTAATTCGAGATAGGGTAAAAGTTAAAATGCACAGTTGTGCAATGGGAGTTTCTAACGAGAGTTGGGTACGTTTAACTTGTTTTAAGTTGTAATCGATACCGTGGGTTTCACGTGACTCATACTATGTGTTAATCTTTCTTGTCTTGTAATATTACGTTACGTTTGTGGAATGGATTGGTTGAAATTTCTGGCGAGACGTGTGTTTTATTCAGGAAGGTGTTCCGAACATTTTGCCGTCATGTGAATAGAAAAAGTTTGAAATATCTCGTGAAGTATGGAATTTTTCCAATTTACCATAAAAGTGAAGTATCGATCTGTTAAATGAACAGTACATCGTTGTATCTACGAAAAAATTCAAGTCGTAGGAAGATAGATCTTGTACCATTCTAGTTTCCCTTTCTTACCTTTTTTCTACCTTTAATCAAACAGGAGATACAACCCGTCCCAATTGCGTGAGTCAAAAAAAAAAGGTTCAGTTATTTCCACACTAAATCATATAAAAATTATATTTTCCTCGAACTATTCTTACTGCTTAAAAATGACGCGAATTTCTCATTCATCGTCTTCAAAGGGTTAATTAGAGTAACTCGAAAAGGAACCGAAACGGAGAAAAATATATAACACGAATCTTGTCTAATTTTTCACGATTCACCTAACCTTTGAACGAATCTCAAGGAAAAGGGTTAAATTGTTGAATCAATCACTGATCGAACTCAACATACGACATATCAGACTAATCACTACTAATTAGCAGGAAAACACGAGGTGTACTTGAAAAATTGTCAAAGTAAATTCTGCTTAATTACTTAATTCGCTTAATCACACTCTCGGAAGGTCGAGGGCTTGCACGCAGCCTGTTGTTTCTGTCTGTTTCTGCCAAGTAATTATGACAAGTGAAAACACAAAGGGACAGGCAAGTCGGGAAAGGCACTTCCTGTTACCGGTGAAAGGAAAAAAATGGTCGCCTCCTGTCGTTTCACGGTTAGAGAGGTCTCCCTTCATCGAGCCTCGCCGCCTCGTATACGACGTCCCTACGATACGCGGGGCCACGTAACCCCTGTCTAATGGATGCTCTTGTCACATAGTGGGTAGCGGTCGTGGAAGGTACCGACTGCATTTAGAAAGGTCGTTAAGGACTTATTATAGGAACGTGGCGCGCTACCCGTATCTCGAGGGTGAGAAGTAGCAGGCTTCTCCTCTTCACCCTCCAACGTTTCAAGCGCCTTTGCCTGTTAAGCTACGTTCACACGCCGCGAAACGAGCCTCCCTGTTCTTCGACGAAACACCTCCTTACAAAATGGGAATTCACGTTATACGCCTCGAGTAGATTCGGAAGTCGGGGTTATCAGAGCGTGTCTGGGACCGCTAATTCGACCCTCTGTGAACATTACTAAATTTTCGAGATAGTTCTACGGCATTATCAATGTTAGGCCAGAGTTTTCGTCCTGGGAACTTCCTGCGTGTTGTGTAATTGTTGTTTCGATTTTGTGGTAAAAACAATTTTGGATTTGTCCCGACTGCGTGGATGAAATTGAACGTCGCAGCGAAAGGGTCAGTTTTCCGCGAAGATTTTTTATCAGATATTTCAGAGAACACCGAAGCAATACTGATCGCGAGGGGAATATATTTTTATCTTCAACAATTTCAGTTGAAAAAACTGTTCACCTTTCTCGAAGGGTTTGTATCAACCCTTTAGCTACTATCTGCCGCTACAGTGGTACGAAACGCCACTATAGCGACTCTCTTTTTTACATTATTAAATACTGAAATGGTTATTTCTAATGTTTGACGTGGAAATAATTAAAAAATATTACACGTTGCTCAGCTGTTACTTTACACGAACGTAGACGCGTAGCTAAAGGGTTAATGGAGATCTCAAAAGAGACTTGTGAACAGAGCTTTAAATATGCAGACGTGCATCGACAACGTGCATCCTGAAGGTGGTGCCGCGACGTATTTATAGGCGTCATGCTGTTTGCTTCTGTATTAGCCCAATTTGCTCCGCAACCCCCGTGCCTTCGTGGCCACCCTCCAATTAGTAGATTAGTCGGAGCAGAACGCCTACGCCTTGTTGGCGCGATTCGCGAATTCCAGCCTCGCCACGGGGACGCTCGATTTAACACCGGCAAAACCGCGAATTCGCTACGGGGACGCGCGTATTTCTGGCAAAAAATTGGAATCCTCCTCCTACGGGTTCGTTGGTCCACGTTCGAGTTAATTGCTTGGTATCTTAACGATGCCGCTTGGATATCGTTCCCATCGGACGTCTAATTTCTCTTCCCTTTCTTCGTTTATTTCTTTTCCCAGCTGTGTAGCTGGTAGGAAATTGTACACGTTGTACAGGGTGATGCTAGAAGAAGGAATTTTACTTTCTGCGAAGAATGAAGTTGGCAAAATTTTGAAAAGAACATTTTTCGGACGATAATGTAGAGAGCTTCTTTTTTAAAGTTACGAGGAATTTTTCGAGATGGTTGTATATGGATTTTCTTTTCGTTTCGTTTGTGTATATTGCGGCGGAGGTTTAAATGCACTTAAGACGAAGGGAAGAATGCACGTGAAAAGTTAAAAGCGTTCGCGCGGTAGGTTAGAGACAAATGCTTTCAGGGAACCGGACGGTGTTTTGATTTTTCTTGCAACGTTAATGTGTCATGCAAGTGTTCCGCGAAATTCTGCAGAATGACGGTGGTAAAAAAGAAACAGCGTAGAAAAGCGGGGTGGGAAGCACGCTGACAGCGTGGCGGAGGGCCGCAAGAAAATTTTGTACGTAGAAATTTATTTCGGATAACGACGCACGCCTGACAAATTCGAAAAGCGAGAAGCGCGCGAGCTGGGCGTGTAACGCGTTGTTGCGAGAAACACGGTGACAAATACTTCCCCGGAAACGAAGTAATAATATGCGCTTTTCTTGCATTGTCGAAAATATCGCGAAGCTGTCGCCACGTGCGGTCCAGCGCCGGATTCTATGGTGTTTACCGTCAAAACATTGTATCGCGCCTTTCATTCTTGCGATTGGGCGAGGAAAGCGTAGTTTGTCGAGCTTGGAAATTGAAGGTGTAAAACCTCGCGAAGTTTGAATTTTCAAATTTTGCAATTTTTGAATCTTCAAACTTTCAAGTTTTTTAATTTTCAAATTCTCAGGCCTCCAAAATCTCAGGCCTCCAAAATCGCAGGCCTCCAAAATCGCAGGCCTCCAAAATCGCAGGCCTCCAAAATCGCAGGCCTCCAAAATCGCAGGCCTCCAAAATCGCAGGCCTCCAAAATCGCAGGCTTCCAAAATCTCAGGCCTCCAAAATCTCAGGCCTCCAAAATCTCAGGCCTCCAAAATCTCAGGCTTCCAAAATCTCAGGCCTCCAAAATCTCAGGCCTCCAAAATCTCAGGCCTCCAAAATCTCAGGCCTCCAAAATTGCAGGCCTCCAAAATCGCAGGCTTCCAAAATCTCAGGCCTCCAAATTCTCAGGCCTCCAAATTCTCAGGCCTCCAAATTCTCAGGCCTCCAAAATCCCAGGTTTCCAAATTCTCAGGCTTCCAAATTTTCAAATTCTCAAATCTTCAAACTTTCAAATTCTCAAGCTTCCAAATTTGCAAATTTTCCAGTTTTCCAATTACTAAAATTCCAAACGTTCAAATTCATACCGAACATTCTTTATGTTTCCCTTTGAACGCACGCAAATCCGCATTCTATCCTACACACCCGCAAAGTTCAAATCTCACTCGCGATTAAGTACTGCATTACAAATGAGTCCGTATAGTTATGTCCCTGTTGTCGAGGCAATTGTACGAACGGTGTACTCCGCGATGGCGACAACCTTACCAGCGTAGTTTCCTCTTAGACGGAATCCATAGGGGGATGTTTAAGGGAAACACATGAGGGAGCAGGAGAGTTGTACGCTTCGCTGCCTTTACGCCTTCACTCGTTCCCTATTTTCGTGTTTCTCTGCTTCCGAGGCGGAACTAATAACCCCTAAATGACTCGTTACTATGACATACTGTCTCGTTTTAAGAAACCAAAAAAAAGATTTCCCTTTATCTTTTCACATGCTTAACAATTCTCAAGCTTCACCATAAACGTACTTCTTCTCAAACTGTACTTAGAAGCGATAACGAAGAAAATTCAAATTTTAAGACCGAAGTCTCACGGTACCAGAACTTCACTTTACATCCTGCAGTTCGCCATTTTATTTTCTTGAATATTTTTCAGGTTCTAACTTCATCTTTTCCATAAGACACACCGTAATATTTCTCGTCCGAATTTATTCCCTCGGTGAAAGAAAGAATCTTTCACTTGTTAATTATTTCTCACCATGATCTTAAGAGACCTCCCTCAGATCCACAGACAGGAGCGCAACGAGGCACGACCTTTGCACCAGCTGCAGCGCACAGGAAATGTATTTCTACGGTTTGAACGGTTCTATTTTTAAATTGCCAGACAATAATGCCGTCTGCGCGTCGAAAGATACTCAGGCCTCGAGCTCTCTTTTGTCCAGGGTCTCTCTCTTCCTCTCTGTACGTTGCTCTCTTAATAAAAGCTCGTAAAAATTTGCGCGGCTTCGCACGCGTCACGTGCAAATTTAGTATCGTGAAGAGCGCGAAACCGAGCAAAGAGGGAAGAGAGATAGAGAGAGTGAGTGTGTGGCAAAAGGGTGCAATGGGTCTTCGGCCTGGGCTCAAGTCGTAAAATTCAAATTTCCCTCGCTTTTTCTACCTTTTTTTCGCTTTCCAGAGTTTTTGGCACTGACACGGTGTATAACGAACCCTGAGGATGACGCATCCGCGAAAAATATCGCCGATAAACTCTCAAACGATGCGACACTTTTTACGAGGTCGCATCGATATGGATAAAAGTCGCCGCTATTATCGCTGATAACAGGACTTGTGCGAATCTTCGACTCCTTCGTTAGGGGATATTAAATCGTCCACACTTTTGTCGTCATTGGACACGGAAGTGTTGTAAATTAAGCTCGATTCAATTTCAGGATGAAATCAGAGTCAAATTTAATTGTTCTTTATATTTTATCGGTGGTTCGATTTATTCGGCTTTTAATCAATTTTACCTGAGCAAAGTGTTGGGTAAAGTTTTGTTAACTATAGTGCGCTGTTTTCGTTAATACAGTACAGTTGAAGTTAATTCAAGTGCAATTTAGTTTAACCGTTTGTTATTTACTTACTGATCGTCATTGAATTGAAAGAAATTTTTGTTCGAGTATTCAAAGGGTTGAAATGTCCCTCTGTGCTGATTGGATTATTAATTATTTGGAAAATAATCATAGATGGAAAAATCTGAAATAAGTCTTTTCAACAAATTCAACTCTTTCCATCTTTCATTTATGGAAAACAATATATATGGAGTTTATTTAATTATTGATTCGTCTCGTTTCACGAAAATCAGAAAATTCTATGTTAAAATATATTCTCCGAAGATTTCTCATTTAGATAATTGACAATATTAGCCCACCATCTCCGATAAGCAATTCTTCCGAAGATTTGATCAAATCTTGGAATGAAACGAGAAAAAGCACACACAAACTTCCTTTCACCATACGTTCCCATTTCTGTTTCGAATTTATAAGACCAAGCCCTGTGTGGGTTTCTCGACCGTGAATCAAGATAAGATTCCAGGCCAGTGCGTTAATATCAGTCAGTATTATTCGAACGATGACTCGTATGTCTCATACGAGGGAGGATACTTGATCTGGGAGCGTTTACCATGCAAAGTTTCCGCGGTAAGAGTGGTCTGTTCCGAGAGATATCATCTTTTCCCATCGGTGGCCCTTGGTGGAAAGTTTAAAATCCATTCTGGCGGAAGCGGTTAGACACCGAAACCACTTCCGGGCAGAGTAGGAGACAATCGGCTTTCAGGATGGTTCCCCTCCTGTACTTTAAGAGCAGTCTACCGGTGAAAACCGAAGCTACCGGGAAGTTAAGCGGAAAGGAAGTTGCACCAGCCTCTCTGATATTGATTTCTTTTCCATTGAACGCGTGTACAATGGCTTATCATTTTCGTTTGATTAAACAACTTTCGAGTCTACTAGTTGTTCCAACGTGTGTTTGTTGTTCTTCAAGATTTTCTCTCCTTTCGTGTGTTTCTTCTTCTTCTCGTGGAATTTTACGGAAGAGAACGTGAAAGTTTCTCTCTTCTTTTGAAAGAAAAGGAAGAAGATTGGACGAAAGGGTCGCGGAGACGCGTTTAACCTTGAAACGTAGCCTCTTAAAAATCTGCAGCGGACTTTTAAGACCCATTTGACTGCGCGGATCTCTTTAAAATTTGAACTCGAGCGACAACCCTTTACGATCTCGAGGCGCCGGCGACTCGTCTTTTTTTCAATATTCACGCGAGCAAATATCCACGACACACAGAATGCTTTCAAGGTATTAAAGAGAACGCTACAATCTCATCGGCGTGGCGCGGAAGCGACACGCTCTACGTTCTCTGTCCTATTAATTTAACACGTCGCGAGTGCCGTCACTCCGCTCTTCACTCCCCGCGACTGTTTATCGTAATCGTCGGGATATTTTTATGGAGCGTAAATTCGGGTTTAAAAGCTTCCTAGCTTCTCCAATTATCAAATCGTAGTTAATAATATTCGGCGCTTCAATTTCACCTCAAAAGAATGTTTTATGAATTTAAGCTTCTTTCGAGGTCTCTCGGAAAAAGATTCTTCTGTTTATAAAAGTACGATAAAAATTCAAAATCGACCATTCACACTTCACTTTACGTTCTTTTTCAAATTATTAAAGTCGCTGGATCAAGTTTGTTTACTCCACTTAGAAGTGTGTGTTTTCATTCTTTCCATGTAAAAATCATCGCTGATGTATTACGTTCCTTGGAGAATAAACGATACTAGAAGAGAGTCGACGAATTAACCAATTTCTAAGCTGGCCTGAACTTCCAATTTTCCAGGTGAATCTCACACCAATCTATGCGCGCATACGCGGCACACTCTGTCAGAACAGTTATCCCCGTTCGCTTACCAACTCTCGTTTAGAACAGCTCGTTAAGCCAGACACTTTCCTCGTTTGCTCTGTCCGATTTTTGCGTTATTAACGAGATACTTTACGAACGTATAGCCGATACTTATTAATTTCCACCGTGGAGAGTTCGATCGTGCCGCCGCCGTTGCACGAGCGCATCGCCATTAAGGCGCAACATCCTACGGGAAAGATTATAGGCGAACGCTTTATGAGTAGCTCGATAAATCTTGTGCCTTGATACCGTTGTTGCCCGCTTATATGTTGCTTTTAAATACTCGCTTTAACGCTCTTGGCGATTTATTACAAGATTACGGTGGAAACTCCCTCTATTCTTCACGCCTCTGTACATAATATTCCTCGTTGGAAGAAGAAGAAAAGGCAACCGTGGGACTTGTGCAGCGATTGTTAGTGTCGCTCTGACTGCGAAACCGTTTTACCTGTTCGACTCGCCGCTTTTTCTCCGTGTTTCACGGCTGTTCGACGCACCACCAGGAGGCAAGAAAAGTGAGAGGAACTACGGGGTATCGCGCACCTATCGACTTCGAACGTTCGATTAATTGAGACGTTGGGTACAACGATCGATCTGTTTCTCGTTTCACGCGATTCGCGGGTGGTAACAATGGTATCGACCTTTTACTCCGCCGTCTACCTTGCTTGCGGCGTCCACGAGCACCTCGATGTGGGAGATTTCCTCGAGAATATGACGGGGTGGGTTTCGTACGGAGGAGTTGGAATTCGATGGGAAACGCTTCGAAGAATGCACAGGCGAAGTGTGAACTGGGTCGAAGTAAATGTTTTGATTTAGTGTCTGGTAAATTTTGTATTTTTATCGATTTCACTCGTGGAGAAGGTGGTTTTAAAAGGAGAAGAGTTTTTTGAAACTCTCATGAAAGCTTGATACGAAACTCTGTTAAATTTCTCTTTCGAAGAATTTCGAAGTAAACAGATTTGAAGATTTAACGATCTAGCGCCTTTAGTAACCTCTTCAAGCTCTGATTTACAAATTGAACTAGATTCTGAAAAAAAAAAAAAGAAAGAAATTATGAAGAAATGTAGGCAAAAAAGTAGAATGTAAGAAGCAATTACGTAAATTCGTGATGAATTCTCGGTATTCATATTATTTCCATTGCCATGTCAATTATAAATAGATTATTCCCCTTTGCTCTGACGTTGTGATGCAATCCGTAGCCTAGAGTAAACGTGCATCAGGAAGGTTGTTCCAGATCCGACGATAAAGCGATGATTGAACATTTAACCATCCGTCAACGCGTTCCTCGTGGGCTCTGGTGACACAACGTGCCCGCACAGAGACCATTATGCGATGTCTCATTATATGCTCTGCTTGTATTGTACATCTCGGTTGCAATTTCGTGCAGTCCCTCGAGAGAGAGAGAGAGATAGATAGATAGAGAGAGAGAGAGAGAGCTTTTGGAGGTCAGTCTATTCTTACCTGGTTGCCTCTGTTCGTTCTTCCCTCTACCGAAATACGATCCCCTAAGCACCGCCGAGAGAGCCGCCAGGCGCATCATAATTTGCACAATTGTCTCGTTTCGTTGTGAGAATAGAGATTTTCCGCGGCCGCACCGGCAAGATTGCAATTACGCCACTTCTGAATTCGGATGTCGAGTTTTGTCCGAATGAGAGTTTTGAGACTTTCACGGCCCGGATCGATATGGGTGTTATTATTTGAGGCTTCCGGGTGTACGCCGTGTCCAAAAGAAATTACATTCTGATAATGGTGTGCGTCAGGGTGTTCACTCCTATAAGTACCCGTGTTCATTTAAATCAATTAATAATCTATTACTAGCGCCTAGCGCCGGTTATATCCGGCATCCACTAAATGCTTCACACTGGCTAGCGCCGGTTATATCCGGCATCCACTAAATGCTTCACACTGGCTAGCGCCGGTTATATCCGGCATCCACTAAGCGCGTCGCATTGGCT
>NW_017100322.1:188561-222637 GCF_001263275.1 Habropoda laboriosa | reverse complement strand
ATTTAACCCTTTCGCGACTAGCGCCGGTTATATCCGGCATCCGCTGAACGCGTCGCATTGTCTCGCGCCTCAACAACTCAAAGTGAAGATTTATTTTAAAATACAGAACAAGGCCTCAACAACATTCCCTTTATCCGATACACCCTTAAGTCCTTTGCTGTTCCAACGAAATCCTCTAAGATTTGAAAAAACGCGAGACACTCTTAATGTGCATGGTGTGCACTAATGGCATGACGACCTGTTCGTTAGTGGCGTGATGGCTGGTTCCGCCGTCGCGAAAGGGTTAAACGTCCTCCTTTAAATTCCTGAAATGACCTAATACTAAAAGAAAAAAACCAGCAGAACATTGGAGTAATTTTATTAGAGCCTTCGCCCTACTGTTGATCCTTCGCAAACTAATCGAAATACCACGACAAACGTAAACCAATCGCGTGTTCCATGGTGATCGATAGGATAGCGACGTCCTCGCGAGTGGATCGATTCGAATTCGAATTTCTATGGTGGAAACGGAGCGTTAAAGAGGTCATTCGGGTAGAGGGTTGGGTATGTTTGCGGAGGAGACGTTTGTAGTCTCATTTGCTATTCACCGTATAAACGAAGGACAGGGCCAGTTTGTTTGACACGGTCGCGAATGCAGATAAAACGCACACGAACACGAGCCATCGAGTTGGTCAGGTAAACGTTGTCTCTGACCTGCTCGGTTGTATGCCGAATAAATAAGATCCCGCCCCAGGGGTGCAGCCCCGTTGAATATTTCGAGAGTTCCATTAATATCGCGCGATATTGGACAACATTGGGTACGAGCGAGTTTCAGAAAACCTCGAAGGAAATATAGCTGAGATAGGGCTCTTGTTTCTGGTGATTAAACGAGGAAATATACAGTGCTTTCAGTGAAGCTTTAATCCATTCTATTGTTTCTTTTTTACGCAGAAAGAAGTTTACGTTTGAGTTATCACGAAGACAATTAAATTAACAGTGTTGTTCAAATGTAAAGAATGTATTTTTTAACCGAGCGTGTTGATAAGCAGTTTGTATTTTCTGGAACCAGAGGTGAAAGCTGCTTTTTCGTGGAAACACCGCGGTGGGAACGTGTACCTTCGTAGATTAAAAATATGACTTGTGTAGACGGTATGTTAGGTTGTATTCTGTGAATTGATGCACGTATTTATGTATGCACCATGGGCTGTATACGAGGAGGCTTGTAATTATGGGAAACGGGGGACGTATTCCCTTTACTACACGATTCGAATAAATAATACCAGCAGACCGGTTTTTCTCGTTCGGATCTCGAATTTATTTTTACCATCGGAACTTTTAATTATTTAATGACAGTGTACCTTTTCGCTCTTCAACGATATACCTTTAAATATACCTCTGTTTAATTGTATCCAAATATACTCGGTATAACTATATTTAAATTAAAAACAAAAAAGTTAAAATTAAATATGAAAAATCTTCGTTCTCCATTTTTTTATAAAAACATCACTTCCTTCTTGGTTCCATTACAATTTCAATACACCTTTCTTTCTGTACCATTCACAAACCATTTTTCCCTTAAAAAAACAATTTTCTGCAAAGATATTTAATCTTTCCTCGGAGATACTTCATCGATTCTCCCGCGAAAGGTCAGAAAGAGCTCCCCGTTCTATTGCCTTCGAATAACACAGCTCGAAGATCGACGCCTAATTCAATATTGCCTCCATTTCTCCTCCCTCATTCGCCGTCTCATTTTCTCCTGGAACGTGACGTTTCAGCTCTTCTTAACACGGAGACCCAGGATCGTCGCTGGTCGATACCCAGATTTTCCTTTGTCACCGTGACACACAGTCGAGTTCCTCCTCGCCGAATCTGAATGTCGCCTGCTGGAGGTTTATTGATTGGGGAGGCTCGGTGTGCCCCACCCTGTCCTCTCCGCTCGCGAATATAGTTCACCAGCCCGCCCTCGGCATTACTGACCTACTACCACCAACCAGGCGGCGTGTTCGCTCGCAAGGTGAGGGCTGTCTTCGAAGAGGACGTTCGAACCAGCCGAGGAGAAAGAGGTTTTTCCCTCTTGTTCGCGCGTTCGATACGGTTCCGTGCTGCCTGCTTGCAGCCTTGCGCCTCGCGATTTACGACCAACACGAATCGAGCCTGATTGGTTTTTTGCGAAAATAAACAAAATTCGAGCAGGAGAGGCGCGACCCGGGGAAATTCCACCGTTTCGTGAATAATTTTTCTCGCCACGAAATGAACACCGGAGAGACCTTTATGCGCGGGGTATGTAGGTCACGAAATCGATTTAGGAACCTTTGTTTCCCGCCTGGCTGAAGTTTTCTTTTGACTTCGAACTTGTTGGGCGCGGCGAGAGCACAATGGTTTGGTTTACGCATTAATTCTGAAGGTTGTTTTGTTTATGTGTAAATCATGATTTTTGGTAAAAATGATCGCTGTAGTTGCAGGCTTAAATTGTTTGTTCTTGCACGAATATAGAAAGTGTCTCGCTTAAAATTGAGAAATTAAGAAAACACGACTGAAGCAATTTATGGTAAAAAAAAGTCCCTCCAAGGCCATCTTGATCATTCCATTTCACGGTCATGATGTCACAGTCATTGAACTCGTCTTGACGACCTTGGAATGGCTTTAGGCAGACACTTTTTTTTTTATCATCACCATATTCTCAAATCATATAAATTTCTCTTAGTCATATTTTTTGAAATTTTCAATAGTAGTGGAAATAATTTAGATATTCATTATCAGCCAGACACCCTATATATTTCACTCCACTTTCAACCCTTTCTTTCACAATTTTTCCGCAACCAAGTATATTAGCATTAATTGTTCCTCGTTTCAATATTCCGTTAAAATATCACACGTAATTAATTTATTCCCGGTAATTTTTGATCTGCCATATTGGAACCGGTGAATCGAAGTTAAACTTTCCATATCGTAATACCTACCTTTGTTCCGTTTAAATTGTTCAAATTACACGAACTGCAATCGTAACCACTGAAAATGTTCTCCAGCCTCGATATGTTAATCCTATCGTAATGAAGAAAAACGTGTGTACCATTATGTAACGTTAATACGTTTCCAGCCTTCTCTCTGTTAGCCACACACGTTGCGTTCCACGCTGTAACAGTCAACGATAGCGATAATACGTCGAAAGCAGAAATTTCCAACCGGCGAGTGTATTTTCCAGAATGCTTCCCTCGGTCTTGTTCTCTCTTTCTTTTTCTCGCGATGCATACGCGAAACGGTCGGTTCGTCGTGTGCATCAAGTCCTCGAAAAAGATCAACCGCTTTCAGGCTGTGGAACCTTTGAAAAAGGAGGCGCTTCGAATCTGCTTTGTGCGTGAAATGATAAAAAGTCTGCTCTTTATCTCGTTGTTTATCCTTCTTGACCCGGGTCTTTGTAGTTCGCGAGAGCTTCTCTCGAGCGCAATTAACATCCCTTTAATTTCTCCGACGTGTATGCCGCAACCTGCGTATATCCATCGAGGACGTTTATCAAAGAATCGAATTTTTCCCTCTTCCCATCGAAATCCAGCGAAATTCTATAGAAACGTTCTTCATTCCTTCTTTGTTTCTTCGTTCCTTCTTTGTTTCTTCGTTCGTTGTGTCTCTTTTGCAAAGAGAAATTGTATTTTCTGTACGATCGGTTCGATGGAACGTGTATTTTCGATGGGGGAGGATATTAATTATTTATTTTGCAAATCGAATCGTTGAACGGTTTGGAAATGACAATATTAGGATATAACTGTGTGTTAATGCATCGATTAATTTGCCACGGTTCAATAGTAGAAATTATAGGCTTGCTGTATCTTGTTGCTTATTGCACGAGTATTTCGTAATAATTCATTGGTGTTTTTTGTTAAGAGTCGTTTAGTGGAAGGGTTCGTGGTGAAAGACTTACAATCATTACGATGTTACGGAACACGGGGAATACAATTGTTCTGTGAGTGAATGCCGTGATAAATGCACGTTGCGTAAGCAATAGGTGTACCAGCCTATGTAATCTATGATCTTCTGCTTATCGTGACTGTTGCACGTGGAATAATAATCGTATCGTAAATTAGCGATAACGGAACTCGAATGCAGAAACCGTCTGACAGCGAGGATCACGCGACGTGCAGATAAATTCGGTATGATGTGAAAATTACAGGATTCGTTTAACCAACGAGATTTCGCCTCTCTTATCTGTTATTGTCGTATCGTAGTGGTTCTACCTTTGTTGCGAGATTGATTGAGAAATTAATTTTCTCTTTAATTTTTCATTTCTGTTGCCAGAGTTTGAAACTTTATAGAAATTTCAATTTCTACTTCTAAAATTTGATTTGATTATATTTTCATTTCTGATTCGGAATTGTCAAAACATTTCATCTTCCTCTCCGAAATTTGCAATTTTCCAGAAATTTCTGTTTCGATTTCTACCTTGAAAATTAAAAATTCTCTACAATTTTATATTTTCGTCTCGCAGATTTTTTGTTTCGATGTTTAATCATTGGAAATTCTCAAAAAATTTCATTTTCATCTCTCTATTTCGACTTTTAATCATTTTAAACGTTTGAAAAATTCTCCATTTAATCTCTAAACTTGGCGATTCTCCAATTTAATTTCAATCTCTAGTAACTTGAAAATTCGTTGAATTTTAGTTAGCGAAAGTTTTCTCACGCAAACTCTGCGAACGCGAATTAATCTCGAGAAGTTGAATCAAAGCCACGCCCCGAAACTTGACGAACACCGCGCTTCTTTCCTCGTTACCCGAGTTCCCAGATTAAACCGTGCATTATGCAGAAATCGGTGGCTCGCGAAATTCGGGCGAAAAGGAATATACGAATCCGGTTTAATCGCTCGTGAAAAGGGGTAGTGGACACGAATTCGGAGTTTCAACGATATTTATGCCGGGAGGAATTCGAGAACAAAGGGTTCTCTGTAGGTCTCCGGTTCTTTAATCGCTCAGGATCCCTCCTTGAGAACTCGTTGCGTACCCTTAATCATCCTCTTATTTTCCCATCCGCTGTTTTACCCGTCGTCTAATTACCATCAACTGGTAATTTTTGATCCTTCCAATGATGCATCGTATCCTCATTTCGATAATTGCAGCAACGTTTCACCGATACTTTATGTATCGACGTTTAAAGGTTAATGGAGGGAAATTTAGAGAGGAGTCGAAGACGTTGAATTATGCTCTTTGGTAGTTTGCGTGGGTAAAGAAGGGTTATACTCGAAGACAAGATACTATTCTTCGGCTCGTCATGAATCCTCGAGCTTGTTCGAATAAGTTTGTCGTGTGGCAGTTATGTCCCAAAAGTGTCGTTTATCACCGGTGTTTCATTGTGTGAACTCTAAATTCGTGGAAGTTTCCAGTTTAATTTATTCCCGACAACTTTTAAACGACAATTCTGTTCACCCTTGATACGGATAAATTGTTAAACGCGGTACCATAAAACTGTAATTACACAGTTTGACGCGTAATTTGTTATACTCGAAGGTTCAATTGAAGTGTAGATTTATGTGTTCGTTAATAGAACGTGTGTTGAAAATTCACCGCACTTGAAATCGTTTTCGTGTTCTCGATTAAGTCACATTTTTCTACGATCCTGTGTAACACCACACACGCGAGGATCACTTGGCATTCGAGGCACATGCTTGGTTAATTGGACGTAACAATTTTTCTTTTTTCTTTTGCCTCTTCAGTTCAAACAGATCCCGATCTACGGTCTGAGGAATTGCAACGCTTTAATTGCTTGCACGTGTGAAGTTCATCCACGATCTTATCGTGCTTCCGTTAATCGAGCACAACTTCTCTCTCTCTTTCTCCATTTCGTAAAAGAACGTGAAAAATGTATAAACGTAAATTCCAAAGGTTACTACGTCCAAAGTGAATACGAAAACGAGCGAGATACGTACGTCGAGTTTAATCGGTTCGAGGAAATCCTGCCACTGAAAATTTCAATCTTGCGAAAAGCAAGAGGTCGTCGAAATATTTCATCCAAACCGAAAGAGTCCTTTATTTTATAATTCAAAGTTCTAGCAGGCAGGTGTCTGAACTCTGACCCCAATTTTATATCAAGAATCCAACCTTCCCTCCATCTCGCTGTGGGTCAGCAATAAAACGTGGAAATCCACCGGTGGAGCCTCTTTAAATTCCCAAAATTCTTCCAGAGACCTTACGTTTCCTTCGCTAATCTCGATCTACATTGGGATCCAAGATCGTGTGTGAACTTCACGCATACGTGTGTGCGCGCCTTCTCGTGGATATTTTTAGTCGACACCTGTTCACCTTCGAGAGTATCTCGCGCGACTGCGATTTTTAGCGCTCTCGAGCTGCGATAAGTGAGTAACGATTCTGCAAGGTGTCGGCCGCAAAAGGGCCGGCTTATCGGTTCACGGACGTTTCGCGAGGATCCTGAAAGTAAATGCACAACGTGTCTGCCTGGTGTGTGAGGGGGAAAAAATGGAACTCCGCGGGAAGCTTCGATATCGTGGCTCGTTCTCCACTCTCGTTACCATCCTTCCTTCTTTACGGTTATTCCCTCGGTTGGTCCGTATTTTTTCCACCGAACCTACCTTTGAATAGTGTTTATGGGAAATTGAGAATTTGTAGATAATTGGACGATGAGTCGTTCCACGTTTTTTAACGCCGATGCGGGAATATTAAATTTTTCTATTTTTTTTTTATTGGGCAATTTTTTACGATAAGAATTAGTTTTCTTTGCACTCTAGCGACGGTGTTACGGCGACGCGCGCAATTACTTTGGAGAATTTTCAAACGAGAACTCTAGGCTTTTCGTATTATCAAAATAATGCAAATTAACGTAGGGAACAGAAATAAGTAAATTCATAAGCATTAAAAATCTCCTTTTTCTTCAGAACGAAACTTTGGGTTTTCAGATGTTTCACCTTGGCAGAAACTGCTTGGAGTGCAAAGGGTTAAATTAAACTCTCTCTTGGAACAAATTAAATATACAATGCAAGCCATTTGTTGAAATTCTAATTCTAATTTGTATATATACACCTTGAAATAAACGAAATTGAGTTTATACCGTTGGAAAAAAAAAAAGGGACCCTTGGAATATCGATTGGAATTCTATGGAATATATTTGAAGGAAGGAATAAACGTCTGCGATTAAGTGCTATATCGAGTTCCAGGTTAAGTAATTCGCATTCAGCACGGAATAGAGTCACGAGTTATTATTCAAAGAGGGAAATTGTACGAGTCCGTGGCTTTCTTACCTGAATCGAGAAAGGTTCGCCTACCGATCGAACGATATTAATGCAAAGTGGCCGATCGAAACCCGGCTATATCTATAGCCTGGCCTGTTCGATTAGTCATCGATTCTACCCTGGTGTGTGGGAATGATGAAAGTGGTCTTTAAAACGGTCTTAAATTACGTAACAATATCGTAGGGACGTCAACGTTGAAAATGCCAGCGTGACATCGAGTCTTGACGTACGGATTGAAACGAATCGTATTTTTCTGGTCCTGGCTTGTTTGCACCGCCCGTGGTATTGGAATCGCGAAAGAAATCGAGAGTTAACGAACCACGAGATAAAATAGCAGTGTCACTATCCCGTTTATTATTCCGCGTATCGTTATACCTCACTCTCAGGTGTATACAGGGTGAGTCTCTTAACATGACGACTTGAAATAACTCGTAAGTTATTCGTTGTACGAAAAAATGTTTCAAACAAAAGTTGCATGGTATCTAGGGGGACATACAGTGCTATAATTTGTTTTTTATTACCTTACTTTTTAATTGAGATATTAGGGTCACATTCAGTTTTTTAAATGGATTAATTTCAGGGGTACATTGGATTTATCTTGGAATAACGAGTAAAGTAACTTTTCGTTTTTCCTCGCTGTCTCGATTAGAAAGAGAGATACGACGGTTTGAATTTTTCCTACATTTCGCCACGAACTTTCCAATATATTCGTCATACCTACGTAGACTTTCTGTCGAAGTTTACGTTTAACGCATACGTATAGGATCCTGATTCGGCGAACAATGCGCTGACCTGATTGGACGACCGTTAATTGATGCCCCCTTAATTAATATGCACGAGCATCGAGCGTGTAGCCGTGTTCGCTCGGAGGAACGCGTAGACATAATTTCTCCTTCCGTCTGTAGATCCGTGTTACGTTTATGGTTATATCGGGGCATCAGGTGTATCGATACCAGCCACTGTAAAACGATTACGCTTCTACTCGTACGTTTCTGGATTTTTATACTAATTCCAGCGAAACCGGGGGAATTCCCGTCTGCTGGAGGAAAATTATGCCGAGACTGGTTATTGTTTTAGGATAGCTTGTTACAGATATTTCACTTGATTTTTATGCAGGTTTGTTTATTTGCTCAATAGTTTAAATTGGTGCATTTACTGTGCGAGTTCTTCTTTACCGAGGACCAGTAAAGAAGACGAGAAGGGATGATCTAGAAATTTTACGAGAATTTTGGATCTTTCGCTGTCTGGAGTGTTCGAATTTTAAGGGTTCAAGAGACAGTTTAATAACATTCATCAAGTATTAACACTTTATCGACGGAAGACTCGACAGCGCGTGAAATTGAACATTGTCATTTGTCACGGATGACATAGTAACGCGTAATAAATGAATATCAAGCGTTATTATCTCGTTAAATTTAATCAATAAGTGTTATTTCTTTATTAAACACATTTTCTTTCTTATGCTGTAACACTTACGAGCTCGGTAATTTACCAGTTTTTCTATCGAAAGAACGATCATACGGCACATTTCCGTGCATTCTCGCTTCCCGTATTAGCAACTGAAATTCCCGATTAAAATTCAAAGACACACCGATAACGTGTATCAGCCTAGAAACACAAGGACACCTGGATACCGTTTAAACTCGAGAGCTTTAATTAACAATTCGGTTAACAAACCTTGTCAAAGAAGAAAGTCCTTTTCGCTACCAACGCACAGACATTTTGCTGGAGTATTCGCGAACACCGAGTGGTCGTATCGATCCGCGCACGTATTTCGTATCGTACCTATTAATACGCATCCATGTCGCGAGAAACGTTTAGGCCGACGTTAATCGGGAACACGTGTCGGTAATTACGCGAACTCGAGGCTTTACGTAATCGTCGTGATTGCTTGTCGACCCAGTATGTGTATGTACGTATCGAAAAGTTGCAAATTCAACTAAAGAACCTCTCCATTTTCCCGGAAATCGATAAGTCTCGAATTTTGTTGAAATGTCCTCTCGCTTGCACAGTAGAAATTTAATTAAATGCGCGTATATACTACCGAGCCTTTATTTGCATGCCATATTTTCCTTTACGCGTTGCACAGCCAATTACGTTATCACAGTACCGTATATACGTGTGCGTGTGCATCGTGGACAGAAGGGAAACGGCGTGACCAGCGGCGAAACGCCAAATTTTCCGCGCGTTTTTACATCGAACACGCGTTATTCGTTCGTTCCCTCCTCTCTCTCTCTCTCGATGCTTTTCATAGAGGCTGTTCTGCAAGAGGGACGAGAGTCGCCCGAGGCAATTTTGAAAATTTCAACGTGTTCGAGCAGGGGAAGAATTGGAGGGATTTCACGGGGAGAGAAACATGGTAGGAAAAAGGGTATCAGATATTCGAGACCCCTTGTTGGTGCAGAGCATTTTTTAGCAGCGTCTGGATTTCACGAGGAACGAACGAACGATAGAAAGCGGCTCTATAGCGATGGGTGATGGTACACGGTTGAATCACGAGGTGATACCGAGTTAGAATGTTAAATCGATCGAGTTTCACGCTGCGGTACGGTTTAAATATGCTCGTGGGATCGACTGTTGCGAACCGATAACTGGGATATTCTTTTCCAACTGCTGTTCGGTGTAAATACATATGTACGCGCGCTTCGCGGAGGATCGATGGTTAAATTGATTCGTTTTTACGTTGTTTTTTGTATCGTTGAGGAACAATTGACTCGTGAAGGTTGTTTTTGATCTTGGTTAGATGGGAGAGTAAATTTGTGGTTAATTTCGCGAAGGGTAGCAGAATACTAAGATAATCATTTTTGCTAATTTTTGAATTCTGCGCGAAATAATATTCTGAACAAGAAGACACCGGAAATATAACATTATTCTCAGTTTTTATATCTTTTCAAATTTTCAAAATCTCCAGTAAAAATACCCATCAAAAATTTCACAAATTTCTTATTCTTATCATTTTCCTATTCCCGCCCAATCTCCATATTTAAAAATAACAAATTTCGCCAGATTTCCGTATCGGCAAAGTTTGCACCCAAAAGGCAGCATTACTACGTGCATCAGCCTTCACTTTTTACATTTTTCCAAATTTCCAAAATATCCAGTAAAAACACCCATGGGGAATTTCGCAAATTTCTTATCCTTATCGTCTCGCTGTTCTCGCCGAAGCTGCACATTTAAAAACGCTAAATTCCACCGAACCTCGGTATCGATGAAGTTACGGTAGCAGTCAGCTATCTCGGTGAATAATGCCGTAATTAACGACAGCAGTAAGCGTTCTAGCGCGGCTGGTATCTGCATACCGAGCGTTACAACAACGCGTCAATGTAGCCGTGGAAATTTATCGGCAAAGAAACGGGGACCCGGTAGGAAAATTGTAGCCGTGTGCACGAAATATCCACGACTTCCTTCAGGACTCGTCGTAAATCCATTTTACCGCGAAAGACCAGCTGCGAAGTTTTCTATTGGCGCGGAGTTGCGTTTCAGGTGGTCGTCGATCTCGAAGGAAACTCGACGGAATCTCGGCGATATTTACTCGAATCTCGAGGAAGATTTACTAGGCTATCGTAGCTCGTGTCGATGATGGAGCGTGGGGAACAATATCCGCGAGTTTCTCTCACGGAACGTTCGATTTTTCAAGCTGTAGAGCTCATACGTGACCGTAAGGCGTGTGTATCCTTGGTACGTTTAGGTAAAGTGATCGACTTGCTCGACGAAATGGACCGTTCGTCTTTGATTTTCGGGGGATCGAGACTGTCGCTTGAGAAAGATCTGTTTCCTTTGGAAGAAATGATATGGAATGGCAGGATTATGTCGTTTTAATCAATGCATAATCGTTTCGTTCATTTTGCAATTAATAATACTCGTACAAATCGTACAATACTATTTATCGTAGGAAATTGAAGAAACACTCCTTAAAAATGAATTGAAGCATTTATTAAATTCCTTTACCATAATACATTTTACGAAAATTAATTAATCAAGTTGCCAAGTAGTCAGGTCAATTTAATTAAGCAAATCGATTACAAATTGTGCATATTTCATCGTCACGAGCTAAATGATACGTCGATCAATTTAGTAGTAGTAGTAATACTATTATGAACGGGATAATTAATATACAATTTTTGTACAATGTATCGCGGTTGAATATACAGTGGAGGACAAACGTATTCATACACCCTATAAAATGGAATAACTTTTTTAAAATTGGGCCAAACGACTTGAGTTTTTTTTTTGAGAAGTTAGAAAGATCAGTTTACTAGATGACGTGTGAAAATGGAATAACTTTTTTAAAATTGGGCCAAACGACTTGAGTTTTTTTTTGAGAAGTTAGAAAGATCAGTTTACTAGATGACGTGTGAACAAATTTTTGAGAAAACTGCAATTAGTCGGAATCGCGAAGAAAATAGCGAAGGTCGTTTTTGCAACTTTTTTATCTGTAATGAAAATTTAAAAAAATACGTTTTGTAGAGCTATGCTGATTATACGCACGCTGAAAATTTCATCGAAATCGGTGGATGGAGAAACAAGCGACAGGCATCGAAAGATGTAAGAATCTGCAGATTTGTTACAGTTCTAGGCTGAAAGTCGTGAAATAGTGCGATTTTCACAATCTTTAACCGTTTGTAGCTCATAGTTCAGCGTGCGTATAATCAGCATAGCTCTACAAAACGTATTTTTTTAAATTTTCATTACTTTTTTTTTCCCAATTTTAAAAAAGTTATTCCATTTTATAGGGTGTATGAATACTTTTGTCCTCCACTGTACATGTAAAGCTTGCATAAATGTCTGAAGAGAATTTTTAAAGATAAAAAACTGAAATAAAAGGTTCAAAGGAACCAAAATTCTGATACAACATTAGTAAACTAATCTTTCTAACTTCTGAAAAAAACTCGGGTCGTTTGGCCCAATTTTAAGAAAGTTATTCCATTTTATAGGGTGTATGAATACTTTTGTCTTCCACTGTACGTGTAAAGCTCGCATAAATGTCTGAAGAGAATTTTTAAAGATAAAAAACTGAAATAAAAGGTTCAAAGGAACCAAAATTCGAGTTATACCGACACGAATAAAAGAAAATTGCGAAAATTGCGATAAAAACGAACTTTCTCTGAAAGATTCCGCAACTTAATTTGCGGAACACAATGCGCAGAACGTAGTTAATCAGTTTGAAGATTCAAAGGAGATCACGTTAATAGCAAAACGTCGTTCATTTAACAAGGTCCATCTCCGTAGCACCTTTGGTTCGCGCGACATCAAAGAGGATATACGTGACTCGCTTCTATTTCGCGTTTCATCGCGGCGTATATTTAGGAACATCAGCGAGTTGGCTTTAAAATAGACCAACAATTCGCGACGTTTCTGGATCTCATTAGGAATGGCCCGCGGCATGAGAATAAAGAAAGAGAGAGAGGGGAGAGAGAATCGCGGCTGTGCATCGCGTAACGAGATCGACGGAGCAAATTAGTGGGATGCGAAAATCGAATTTGGGAATCTTGCCAATCCCGCGTTTAGAATTCAAGAGCACCGCGCGGTGGCCGTTCTATCGATTGATAAGGTATTGTAGGCGGATTCGGAACGTTACGCAATCCCTGGGACCACAATGCCGTCCCGGTTGTGTATTATTTAACAGGACACCTACGCGCGTTAGTCAACCTGTCCAGTGTAACTGGTTTTTGTTAAAAAAGAAAAATAAACGAAAGGAAAAAATGAAAAGGAAGGAGAGAGAAAAGTGGCACACACACGGGCACAGGCAGACACGCGTAGAGTAGAAAAAGCAAACAAAATTCGAGGAGGAGGATGTTCGGTGGGAATTTATTCCACTTCGACGAGCGATCGTTGAAAATACGACGCGTGGAAATGAAATGCCAGGCGATATACACGCGATGGAAAAGGTTGATTGGGACTTTTTTCCACGAGTTTATTCGAACCTCGCGAAATGGAACTCGCGTCGAACCAAAAAACACCGACGGAGAGCTACGGACGATTTTGCCCCAAATTTTTCTCCGAATTCCCACAGAGGAGTCGCTATTGTTCCATCCGATCCGATCGAAATTTTTCACCAATTCTATGTACAGGGCGTCTCAGTATTTGTGGTAAACCGAGGACAAATAAGTCTAAAATATGGAATGAATTTTTCTCGTACAGAACTTAGCTTTCGAGAAAATTGAATTTGAAGAGTCTCTGCAACGTGTGTTTGTAACTCTGAATTCTGTCATTTGCGAATTTAAAGATTCTCTACAATTCGGGAAAATTGAATTTAAAGATTCTCTGCAATACGTATGCATGTGTGTATGTACAGTTTTGGTAGTCATTGTTATCGATGTTAAATCGAGCGAATTAACGAATAAGTTGGAAGGAGTTACGGCTGTTTGAGCGTTGGTGGTGCACGAGGCGAAGGGATGGCCGAGGAACTGGAAGGTAAATTGCTAGGATACGCCGATCGAACGCGGGAATCTTGCCAAGGCGCAGATTTAGAGGCGAGGCGCGGCGAAATAATCGTTTAGATTCGGTGCCCACGATAGAGAGAACGCTCTCTCTCGCGGAGTCGGTTCGGGCTTTCACAACGACTCGATATAATTGCGAGCGAGGAGTCGGCGTCGGGTGAAATCTCGCGATGATTGAGACTGATGGCTAGTGCAAGAATAATTGATCCTTCACGCTGGCTGTTTCGTAACCGTGGCACTTTGCGCCGCTTTTAATTCGCCCTCACGCCGACGCGCGGATGAAGAATGGTAACGCTTCGGCGAATCGTATAAATCATGCTTACGGGGCCAGATAGGGAAGACTTTTGAACTTCGTTATTCTGAAACTTGGAGGTGTTGGCAATTTCTTCCACGTCGAAGTTTATCATTTTTCATCGCGTTACGCGTGATAAATGGTGTTTTACTTCAATACGATGCGAGGAATTCTATTTTCAAATTTTATGCTCTTTCTCCTATTTTTCTTCGAAAGAATCTTTAATGCAATTGTAACGGATGAGACGAGGTAAATTTGCGACTGTTTATTACCGAGTTTCATCAGTGTTAATTTGGTTAATATTTTTGATCGATGAGGATCGACAGATTTTTTTCTAGAGAAGAGTAAGATCTTGGAGAAATCTACTTTGTGCTCCTAACGAGATTATCTAGGATTTTCCTGAAAATCTTCTTAGATGCACCAATTCAGGTGTAGCTTTTTTAATTAAGAATTTCTTAAGCATCTTCGTTCAAATTTAAATTATAACTCGAACATTATTATTCTACTTTCGTTCACAAGATTTAGAAAACCTCTCGATAGTGAAAACCAAATTATTTACAACAAACGTTATTTTACTCCACGAATTTACCTAACTTGAAACGTAAGATTCAACTATTAAAGATCATCGAAACATTTTACATCAACTCGCAACCCAGTTGCCGCAGTACACTCGATCTTCGTCAAAGTCCAAGAAACACACTGTTCCAGCTAGTGGAAATAAATCTCTCTGACCGGATCGTTCCCCTCTAACTGAAAGCAACTGCACTGCAGCAGACGTAACGAGATTGAAGAGCAAATTGCCGGGGTGCGCTGATCGGAATCTGCAATTTCGTCGATTGCACACCCTCTCGCTAAGATTGAACAGAGCCTTTCGCGTGTGTCGCGCCTCTCGAGGTTTTGCATCTGTTGAAAAGAAAACAAAAAACCCGATCTCCGAGCGTTTGATTCCGTGTATCGGCGAAATGTATCGAGTGCATTTATCGGTCCATCGAGAGCTAAGCAACGACAACCGTGGCCTGGCTGATGGATGAGACCGTTCGTTCGTGGAATCATACGGGAGTGTCGGAATTCTCTGCATAATGTATGACCGAAAGGGGCATCTCGAGGGGATACCAGCGGCTAGGGTCAGTCGGTGCTTTCGTCTAACGGAAGAAAAGGCCTGTTTAGGGGCGTTTCCCTCAATTATGATAATACGAACGCCTTTCGACTGGCTCGTGACATGATTCGACGCGTGAGAGGTGAGATGTTGCGTTGCTGTTTGGAAGTTTCGAGGGAATGTATTAGGTAGCTGATGAGGCGTATTCTGTTTGAGATTTATTCCGAGCGGCGGGAAGAAGATATTCGAAAGCTTTTGGAATTTTTTGTGAAAATATACTTTAAGAGGGTGAAACTTTATTTTCCTCGTTGGAGTAATTTTTAGAAAAATTATTTAGGAAAGTTAGGTTGTTCGTTCGTGACACTTGAGAATTGCAGTATGTAGCGTTAATTATATTTAGCGATAGAATTGAGTATTTCAGTTGAAACAATAGATATCCTTTCAACGATAAGAAAACACACTTTACAAATGGTAATGGGCCAGACATAGATACATCTCTCCGCAACAATTAACAGATTACTTGGAACCACCGCTAATGACTATCATTTGGAAGCACGTCTTAGTACTCGTTAGTCTCTAAGAATGAAACTGGTGAAAAATGGCCGTAACCTAAATTCCTCGGTGACGTAGGATCGTTTTCGTCACAGGGTCAAGAATGCACTCGCGTGACCATTATACAGTCATCGAAACTTCTCCTCGGTTCCTGCACTCGCTATTCTCAAACGTCTCGAGCAAGAATTCTATAACATCTATAAAATAGGTTTCCGCTCGAACTTTTCGTCCCGTATAACTCAGCTGAGGATATAATAGAAAATTGCAAGAGGCAATACTTCCTCGTTGAACTCCCGTTGAAATATCTCGTCGATTGGCTTTCACGAGTACGAAGATTCTCCGTTGTAGACGCGATACGCTGCTGCTTGGATCCTCGTCCACGGAAACTTTTCCTATTCGATCGGGCTACGGAAGCTTCGAACTTTCACCGATATCGGCCCCCGATGGTCCGCAATTAACAAACGCTTCGTGTATACCGGTGTCCTGATGCTGAAAAATGGCGCAACTTAATTGCATTTTCCTCGGAGAGAGCCGGAGAGAGGCAGATAGAAGCAGGAAGAGTCAGACAGAAGCAGAGAGAAATATAGAGGCAGAGGGAGACAGAGAGTGGAAGAAAGAAACTTAGAGAGGAACAGAGAGGAACAGAGAGACTCAGAGAGAGGCAGAAATAGAGGGAGAGACAGAGGGAGGAAGAAACAGAAAGAAACTCGTCAGAGAGAGACAGAGAGGACCAGAGAGACTCAGAGAGAGACAAAGAGAGAAAGATGAGGGTGCCCTTGTCGAGCAGGAACGAGTAATGATGCGTCGTTGAATAGCGTCGCGACGTACCAACGAAGAAGAGAAAGACGGAGAAGAGAAAAAAGGGGTAGAACCGGAGAACGAGGGAGAGAAAGAGAGAGACAAAAGTCGCGGTTCCCGTTTCAAGGTGGTCGTTTTACGAAAAATGAGCCTCTACGGCATTTCCAAGTTGAAAAATGAATATCCCCCGGCAGAGGAGAGCCTCTATCGCTAAGAAATCGGAAGCGATGGATCAACGACACCGGTGGTCGGCCCTCTTTTCACTGGCTCCGTGGACAGCTTGCCAATTTATGGCCGATTGATTAAGGCTTCGATAAACTGGTAATCCAACGAACACGCTGCTCGCTTCTTGCTCATGGATGTCGCGGAGGGTCGGTTTTTTTCAACGATCCCGGCTGCCATTCATCGTTTCGTTGTAGGGCCCACGGTTCCTTCGGCTCGTTGCCAACCAACTGGATTCTGATTCAGTTCTAGATACATACGATTCATTGATCCGTGTCATTCTTTCGGAGATAGGAAAAAACATCGGGGATACGTACAACGTTGTCTTCGATTTATGATCATTGCATGGGCATTCTGGTCTGATCACGGCAAATGGACGTCGATAAGCTCGAGTTTTTGGCTGGGGGAATTTTTATTTTACCCCGAAACGATCGCTTCGAGTCTGTGAAACCTGACATAAAAAAGAAATACATTTTTACGTAGTGAAATATACTTATTTAAAATTTCTTTTGAAAATAAACATTATTATTACTTTTTGCTTGTCTTATATATTTTAACAATGCAAAAAATGTTACATTTTCGTACCATTGAAATTTGCAGTATTACATTTTAGTGTTTTATTTTGTTGCGACCTGATGAGGACGCAACGAAGTCTCGGTTCGGCGGATTATAGCAATAAACAACTTAGTCACATTTGGCCGCCAGACGTAGGGAAGACCGCAATATATACCCCCCGTGGACTCACCAGCGCGACACTCGGACAATAGGTCCCAAAAGCACTCGGGACCATAAAACATTCGTTTACAACAAATTCGGTCTCCCAAAAGGTCACAATAGCCGAACGCACCACGTTTTCCACCTCCATAACACAACCACCAATCAGAATCAACCTAATGCCCATATATACATCTACACACCTGAAAACCGACAATCACAGTACAACGAGTGCACGAGACACATCGTCAAAAAAACGAATAACCGAATTTCAACTAAACATCTATCAAACATCTACATCAACGAACCAAAGGAAACAAGTTTCAATACACCTCGAAAGTCCACGACGCAACATATTTTGTATGCTTTCATGGAAATTTTGGAAATATTGAATTTTAATTACGGTGTACTTACGTGAACTTCAACGACCGATGGTTTTAATTATTGGGAAAAGGAATACGGGGAACAGTAGAAAATCGTAAAAGCGAATTGGAAAATTACGCGTGACTGAATTCGCATTGATTAACGTAACGGAATGAGAGATAACGTATTGGGTTCCAATGAAAATTCTGACAGGCGGATTCGATATTTTGCTTCGACACAATTTCCGTTAAAACCCCAGCCGCAAATATATGTCAACTCCAATTTAATTTCCTACCTACACGTTACGCAATTCAGAGCCTCTCTTTGTGCGCTGCAATATCGCGCCAAGTAGATCCATTGAAATGCACAAATGTAAATCTCGAGCATCCTTCGATCGCAGACTATTATACGTGGGATCTGACAGTGTTAATTAGAGTACTCTGTAATCAAACCAGAAATTGTACAAGGTTGCAGTCTTTGTGGAAAAAAAGGAAGATTAATTAGTACTGCTTCTGAATTTATTGTTGACTTCGTTAATTAAATTTTCAATTGAAACTCGCGAAGAGATATTCAGAACACTCGAACAACGTGTCATTTAAAAAAATTTTGCGGAAGTTAGAGTCAGATGAAAGAGAAATTGATTAGGTCGGATGTAGCATTCTATTCGTAATCTTCAGTTATTTATGAAGTTTTATGATTTAGGGTGATCTAGGGTGAATCTAAGGATCTTAGAGCTCCAGATCTTATAATTTCCTCAGTCGTTTGCTACGAGCTGTATTCCATCTAGATTGCATGCATCCTGAGTTATCTGATTTATATTCTCCAACCTCAGAGTGATCCAATTTGAATCTTCCTACTCTTTGTTATTCTGCACAGTGATGGCATAGTGATCTTGATTTGATCCCTTCCTCCTCAGTGTCCTCATTATCGACCTCCGTAACTTCCATGCACATGTTACACGCTAATCAAAAGCTTAGAACCACTATACAAAAATTTTAAAAATTCACAAACTTTTAATGAATTTTTTTAAATCCAAATTTACTAAAACGAAGTAAAGTGCTGTAGATTGAAATCTATAAAAAAATTAGTAGCATATTCGATACAAGCGTAAATTGTAGTCTACGCATTTTTAGATGTCCCTAAAAAAAAGAAAAGATGACCTTTTACGCGCAAACAATTGTCCAACGATAATTGTTTATCTCGTAACAGCCACGCTGTTAGCTCGTTATTATCGTAGGTGTACTCCTCTCCATTCGGTTCAATACTAAAATGTCGGTCGGCGTTATTCCATGCAATTGACCTGTGAACTCGTCTCGAACAATGGGCCAATAAACGTCAAGGTCCTTCCTGATTCGTACGTCTTCATCAGACACGTATGTATGCACGTTGGTCCCCTCTTATAGTCGTCGATGTTTTGTACTCCAGGCGATTAATAGTCGTCGCACGTGCCTCGTTGATGCTGCTCGCCGGCATCTGGACAATAATGTCCCGCCGGTTTCCTGGTTGTAGCACGGCGGCAGATGTTGAATCCGACTACCGTCCGCGCAACTACAGAGTCAAAGGTGACGTTGAAAGCCTCGGTGTAAGGGAATGATGCGATGTAATGCTCGCACAGAAGCGTATATACATACATATTATATATACACGCTGAAACGAAACGAAGCTTTGTTACTCGCGTACTAAACTCAAAGGATACGAAGTCTGCTCCTGATGGTAGTAGTAGAAAAGCGAAAAATCGTTGAAATTTCAAGGAAACTCAAAAGCTAAAGACACACAGAGAGGAGATTCCAGCTGAACAATATGGAAGACGTTGGTGTATCGGTTAGAGGTACAGAGAGAGAGAGAGGTATTCCACGCGTGAATAATGCTGAAAGGCGAAAGATTGTTGGGTAAAATGGAAAACGAGACGAAGGATACCAAGACAAATTAAAGTGGAACGGGTTTAAACATCTACATTATACACGGGATAACACGTAGAGAGACGACGACGACGACATGGAGTCTCAGGGATGGAGGAAGATGAGGTATGGTTTCGTCACATTAAGTATTCCGCGGCGAGAGGAGCTGTGAGAGACCCGGTGAAGGGAAGAAGAAGGCTGCGGCGAGCGAGTGTAGAAGGAGTATAGAAGGAAGAAGCTCGGTGAAGAGAGATGAGTTTCGAACGCACTGCGCAGACTGGTCGGCGTCCTCGTCTCCTTCGCGAGCTGCATTTCAATCGAAGCTTATATTAACCATCCCAGTTGCATTCTTTGACCTTCGCCAGTGCGGTGGTCGGGAGGTGCATGCGCAGTGCCGTAGCCACGGGGGCGCTGCGCTACCACTCGGCCAGGATTAAAGGGACGCTGTTGCCCGTTACGTAAGATTCGTCGATATGAACAACGATAACACGTTCGCGCCGGTAGTTACCGGCGGGGGGAATCGGCTTATCTGAAACGTGGCGGAGGATAAAACGACTTCGGACGATGGAAATGCCATTTTCTTTGAAATTCAATTCAGAGATTGGAGAAATTTATGCTCGTGTGTTCTATGGATGTTTTCCGCTCCAATTACGGAATTTTCCCGGGAAATTAACGTGGGAGGTTTGCCGCGGTGGAGAGTGACCTTGTTGAAGTTGATTTTTAAGGGCGACATCGTTTGTGGTGGGAAAATGTAACGCGTTTAGATTGCGTGTGACGATTCTGAAAGTGACCTGAGTCTTTTATTTTCGAGACGTTTTTTGTTCGGAATTTTTGACTATTTTGCGAAAATGGTTGAACATTATTGTAACGTGAGTCGATGCAATACAAAAAAATGACGAATTAAATCTTTTTAGATTTTTCAAAGTAGATACTATTAACTTTCTGAAACAATGACTAAATTGCTGGTCATTTCGTTGTTAGTTCAAATTAAAATAGAATTTCGTCGTTCACGCAATGTTTAACACATTCACCGATCTACACATCTCCGAATTTCCCAGCTAAAACAGCATCCACGTCGAATTAACTTTCACATCACACCGCAAACGTCTAACAGAATCCAACAAAACTCCAGCAAATATTACAACAGCAAGTAGAACAAAATAAAAAAAAGTTTCAAGTTCCATCCTCGAGTCCACAGAAAACGCATTATTTCAGACACGTATCGCAAGAACCCCTTTAAAAAAAACCGTCATATCCGTCTGAAAGGGTGCGCGACCCTTTGTTTGGGGTTCCTTCCATCTTCAAACATTTTCGCGAGACAAAGGGTTCTCGCACCTTGTCGTCCAACCGGGCAACGATGCAGGGGGGGTGGAGCGAGGGTTGGTTACGCCAATGCACGAGTCTCGAGATACTCTCGAGAGGAAGTCGAATAAACGTGAATCGAAGTGACTCCCATTGAAAGGAGCCACGCAGACGTCGTCGCCGTCGTCCGTAGAAGAAAAACGAGCTGCGTTCTTTTACGTCATAGCCAAGTCAACGCACCGGTTTTTGCGCCTCGTGTGCTGCCAGCGTCCGGCCGCTCGCGACAAGTTCTGAATTTCTGATCGGGGGACGACCTCTCTCTGGTCAGCTCCTCCGTCGATCTCGAGCGAGTGGACACACGCGCGTGTGGAAAGTCGGTGAAACGATCGTCGTTGAACAGTCACGTGCCACGGAGCAGCTTCTTTCTTGCCGCGAAACTGGTTCGAATAATTATTATTCGACCGTTCCTCTTGCTGCTTTAATCCTCGAACACGTAGGAAGAGAGAAAAGGTGTACAGTTTTTCGATTGTACCGCTTTTGTTTCTTTTACATCGACCTTGCGCTTATTCGCCCCGGTCCTAGTGAAGAGCTATCGGGCGCCGTAAAAATAGAGCTTCTATCGAATGATATCGACGAGGTCGGGCAAACTTTTCGAGGCGTGGCTGGAAGGTTTGGCATTGGGAACTTTTTTGCAGGTGAAATATTGGGAATTTTTTGTCTTATAAATAGGTGCGTCGTAAGGATATTTGCGTCGTTATTGTTGAAGCAAAATGTTTTATGTGTACTGCGTGGAAAAATCGACATCCTAAAATATTGGAAGAAGCGAGTTCTTCACGGTACGTCTATGACACGTCCGCTAAATACGGTTTGGGGATGCCTGCGAACACCCCAGGTATAAATGTGCACACTGTCACCACGTTTCGTAGGCAGTTCTAATTGTGCGCCCGTCTTGTGAACTACCTTACTCCACACGAGTCATTTATTTAATATAACCCCCCTCAACAGTTATCTATCATCTTCGTTTATTCATACCTGCGGTGGCTAATTAATCTTTTCAACGCTGGTTTTCATTTACAAAATAGTGAATTTAGTTTGAATGTCTCTCATTCTTTTCCGAGTTCCGATCACCAGAAGTCACCAATTTCCAATTATTTCCAGCGACACAGCTCATTTTTCACAACTCTTGCTTTATTAAAAAAATTTTCCTTCATCCTCTTTCCAATCTCTCTCAACTCTTCAACATTGCTTATTCTCCTTCCACTCCCAGAAAATAAATTTCCATGCAGTCTAATCCCGATCTAACGCTGATCTAATTCATCCGTAATTTACATTCTCGAATTAATTTTTCTAATTTCCATAAACCGTACCTCACAATAGACGTCGATCTTCTTCTCTCTCGTGAATCGCGCGCCGCCTCTCAGGCCTGTAATAATATCCGCACCGCGTTAAGATAATTCTACGATATTTTGTCACGCGAATTACCAATTCGATCGACGAGGAACGTCCTACTTTTTCCGCGGTCTGAGCTCATCGAGAGAGCGCATTATGCAAATAGGCAGCGGTCCTCGCTTGCAGCGTATCGATCGGACACGCGGCCGGAATAAATCGACCACAGCAGTCAGTCTCGTTCCACGTCGGTCGATGTTTTTCTAATTAATTTCACAGTGCGACAATTATAGCGGTGGGAGTAACTAGTCACGAAGGATGTATATCGTGACGAAGCTGATGGATCATGCAGACCCGGTCAGCCCTCTTCGTTACGCGACCTTGCCTTTAGCCTGTTCCATGGCCATGACCATGCGTTATATCCGTTCCTCTCTCTGTTCCTTTATTATTTCCTTTTGCTATTATGAATAACACGAATCTTTAAAGGTACAACTTTGATCGATGCCAGTCACTATGACAGCTATTTTAATCGACTATATTTATACCTCTCTCGATGATTATTACTAAGTCACGACGTTCTAACAATATTATCGGAGCTGTTCGGTACTGAAATTGACATCCTCCTGTCAGAACAATCTGACCTTTTTCACTCCGAGAAATAGATATTTTCTTATTTATTTACCACGCTCGTCTGTCAATTAGTGCTACATTTTCTGGTAATCTATTCACGGTGATATTGAGAAATTAGAAGGTTCGATCTTGCTCTCAGAGGTTGAACGTTGAAACTCCGAAGGGATTGAGATAGAAAGAAAAAATTATGCAAATGATCGTATAATGCGCTTTTTATCGAAGACTCGATGCTGCATTATACAGAATTGAACGCAACTATCGATAGAACATTTATATAAATATTCTCGATAATTTAATTTAATTGAAACTTCAATCAAGAGGAAAACCCCTTTTCACATAAATTAACATACATTCTCCTAAAATGAACCATTTCCACAGAATACATTTGTATACTATTGCACGTTGAAATCGAACTTGTTTCACGTTATCGATTCAGCTACCAACTCGTCGCGAAGTCTGCTCGTTACATTCGCGTGTCATTGTGTGCAAGAACACATCAGCAGATCTTCAAATACAAAACCGTGAAACAATATCCAGGAACAGATCAGCGGTATTATCGGCGCGTATCTCTTTCAGACGTGTCTCATTTCACGGCAGGTTAGCCGAATCGAATTCGATCAACCTTTCTCCGTTGCTCGCGAATTTATCTCGCGTAAGTGGTTTCTGATCGCGAGACAGACATCCGGAGCCGCGATGACTGAAGGCTGAAAGACGCGGATCTGATCGATAATCGGGGGATCGCGATAAGGGACTGTGACGAACGTTATCTAAGCCCCCCCCCCACCGTTCTCCTTCGTCGGATTAATGAATAATCGATAACCGTCGAGAGAAGTTCACACGGCGGAATCGTGGCCCCTTTCTCTCGTTTGCAACGTGAAAGATTAATTAGGTCAGCGAAGCCGATTGTATCGAGATAATTAACGGATGTTACGTAAAGCCTTGAAGAAAATGTCAATGATCGAATGATTTATGAGAGGCACGATGTGTACAGGGTGTTCCAGTGTTAAACGATCGTATTGTATTAATGCGTTTTTACGAGAGAGAATAAACGTACAGTCTGGTTCGTAAGTGTTAAACGATCGTTAGAAAATTATTGAAATTAAGGAAAAGCATTGTTCCACCTGGAATCTCGCGATATTTGTGGTATTCTGTGTAGGAATATTTTGGGTGGTTTAATGTCAGTATTTGAGAATTTTTGATCTTTTAGGCAATACGGTGGCTCGTGACTGACGAAAAAATTTATTTGATAACTGATAATTCCGTTGCAGTATCACTAGTCTGCTTCTTATGAATGGCAGTGTACTTGTGAAAACACCTTATCGGAGAGAGATAGTAAAAATGTGAAACGTGGAGGGAACAGTGGAGTCGTTGTTGATGCAACAATAGAAAGAAAAAAAAATATTATGCAGAAAAAGAAATAACAATGTATGCATTGATGTAATACAAGGTAGACGCGAGGTACGTAGGATGTTGAATTCAGTATTTCGTTGGACGTGTCCATCAGGCTTGCATTGGAGATGGAAAATTATACAGAGTTATTCTCTCCTTTTTTTTTTCTGTATTTAACTTGATAACGAGAATATTCAATTATTTCTGAATATTTCAGAATCTAAATTTTCAATTTTGGAACAGCGATAGTAAAGATCTGTAATCTGTAAAGGTCTTAATAATATATTAAGAATGAATTTTATACTGAAATTTAGATCACCGTTTCAAACGTACTTTTCAATTTTATCACTTTCTCGTTCCACAATTTTTTCCCATTTTTTCATTTCCAAATTCATTTGATTATCTGTTAAAATTGTTTTTCATTTTTGGCATGAATTTATCAGATGGTCTAACTAACTTATATTTAAAATGTACGACTTAATTTTGAAGCAGCCTGTACACGGATCGTGCACAAGCTCGAATGGAACGCTTTGTTGTAACAACAAGCATTATGATCTACGTTTTGAGAATCTATTCATCGCGGCGAGCAGCGTGTTATTACTTGAAATGCACCGCGATCGTTCGATACGATCGCGCCGCCGTCCCGTCGCGCGTTCCCTTTTTCGTGAAATTAAAGTAACGAGTCACGTCGTGTTATCCGGGGGAAAATCTCTCGTGTATTCGCGTCTATCTTTTGTTGCGTTCCGATAGAACGATCGGCAGAAAATCGGCCGATAAATCTATCAAAACACGATCGAAACTCGTTCTCACCGTGGTCCTTGCGTGCATTTTCTAATGGAGTTGGGTTGCGATATTTATTATGTGCCAGGCTAACGGTTCTGCGTTACGCCTTTAACGTTCTTATCTCACCGATATTATACACCGAGAACGTTTCTTAACGGTTGCAAAACGCGTCTGATACGCAAATACGCGTATCTGTGTAAATATTTGCGAACTTATTGGTCCCGGAACGATATCGTTCGGTAATTGATCGTAAATCCTGCCGGACCGCGATTCTTCTTTTCCATTAATACACATCTAAATGGAATCTACGAACGATTTATCTCTGATATCGATATCTTTAGTTGGTATTTGAAACGAGAAAGGAAGCAACGTTGTTTCTGGTTGTCGTTCGAAGTACCGAATTTGGTTATCCAATTAAAATCGAGGAGAATAGCAGTATCGGGGAGTTTCTGTTAAATGTTCGTAGCAATTCGATTCGGTGTTTTTGTTTTATTTATTTTTCCTCGCGGTATGAGTGACGCGATCGGGATCACTCGTATATCTGCGGCTCGATCGAAGACGGTAAAAGAGTAACGGTGGAAAAATGACGAATGGTATAATAAAGCTTATCGTTCTGTGATCTCGCTTTTTCTACGATGACGCACCTGCAAAATGCAATTGCACCTTTGTTCCGAAAATAAAGATACGAAGTTTCTGACTCATGGAGAAGTTTCTGGTGTGTCTCCTACCTTGTTCTTTTGCGCCTTCGAAGGACTATAATGTAGAGATCTGTAAAATGTTGCAAGCATATTTTCCAAAATTTTTTCAAAGTAAAGTATATACCAGAATTTTCTTCAATTTTTCTTTGAGAAGAAAGTGTCGAAAGCCTTGATTAATAATTCGAACAATCGGTGCCGTGAAAGCTGGCAAACCCTGAATATCGATCTCGCGGCGGGAAGAAGAAATTAATGCCGGACGCGGAGGATTAAGGACGGGCGCGCGTGAGTGCACGAGGCTCTCGAGCCTCTTCTCGAGCCTTTCACGCGTTCCTCCGTTCGAACTCGTTACAATGGGCCTCCGGTGGCTGAAAAGGGGCTCGTTCTTGCCTCGGGCTTTTGTCTCGCGATGCCTCTCCTCGCCCACGTGGCGTCCGGAGCACCGAGGAAGCGCAGAGAGCGCAGAGAGCGCAGAGAGCGCGCCGTTGCACGTGCACCACCGTACCGCGCATCTCTCACGTGGAAGACACGCACGCACGGCTTTCGTGTTTTATGTAAATGTGGTGGCCCCGCGTGCGGCCCAGGGTATCTTCGCGTCTCGTTGCGCGGCCGTTTAATGCCCCGGTCCCGTGACGCGATATACTACTACTACTACTCGTAGAAGCACTGCTATCCGCATCGGGCACCAGCGTGATTCAGCGGAGAGGTACGACATCGGCACGTGCGAGAATTCAGATGACTCTGTGCGCCGGGGGATTCTTCGGCCGCGTGCCGTGGAATTTAATAACCTCGTCATGGTGCACCTTCTGCAACGCGATTTTTTATGTCTCGCTCCGTTATGGCTGCTATCGACTGCTTTGTTTTTGATCGTTTTCAGCGAGGTAGCGAGGTGTTAGATAGTGTGATGTGAAATTTTAGACTTTTTAGGAGAACGCGAAAGTTAGAGATGAGAATGAAACTGGGCAAATTTTTAGCTATGACGAAGGTCAGAATTTTTCGATAGTCAGGTATGCAGGTGATAAGGTATTAGGCCCTGCAGCATGAAATATTGGATTTCATAGGGAAAAATGAAAATGATGTTAACACGACGAAAGTCAGAATTTTTCGATCAATTTGCGAGTGATTGGAAATCAGATTTTGCATATTGTGGCATCTGAAATATTCAATAAAAGCAAAAGCGAAATAAGTGAATTCTTCATGGTATTAAATGTCCATCAATTCACGAACGAAATATTTCAGAATTCCGAGAAATACTGACCCACCCAACACAAATTTTCCCTCAAAAATGAAATTACCACTCAACCCCTCTAACCCATCAGAAAAACGACACATGACTCCAATCTCCTAAACGACACCGTACCCCACACAGTGCGTCTCTAAAAATGCAGCTGCGTGTCGCGGTAAAAAGCGTCATTACCCAAAGTAATTGGCCAAATCTTTTTGCAAGCAACGAAACAACTTCTCGTTCTCGGCAGTCAGATCTCTATTTGTAACGCTGGCGATCGTTGATGTCTCTATCCAGGACGCAATCTGTCCTCGGCAGAACCTATCATTTCAGGGCATTCATCAATGCAAAGCGCGCGCGCGACCACGAGATTGAATGGTAACGATAAGTATTTTAACGATCGCCATTTCTGTCCGAATACTCGGTTAAGCCCGATCGAGAGTACGGCGCGAGCGAACGCGCTTCGTTTACATACCAGCGTCGCTAATTACAGTTATTAGGCCTGTCGTGGCTCGCCGCGGGATCGTTGTACGCGTGACGCGTGCAGAAACAGGTGCAGCTGCTGCTCCTGGGTCTCTCCGCGTGCTTTTCAAGATTCCGCTCGCGTTCGTTTCGCGATCGTAATTCACGATCACGGGGTACACCGTACCTTCTTCTCCCGAGGTGGAATCAGACAAGCATCTGCAGCGAAAGTTTTTCGCACGTGACATCTGTGCTTAGTCGAAATCAGAATTTGTTCTTGGTAAAGCGTGAAATGTGACGAGGTGCGGCCTGCGGGACTGTGTAACAGATTTCTGTTGGGGCAGTGATGGAAGTTTGTAGAGAACAGGTTTCGGTAGGGAGTTCGTGGATGTCCTTTTAAGGAGGTTCTATAATTGAACTTGGATGTCTGATGAACAATTAAGTTTCTTTTGTAGAGTCTGTAACAAAAGGAGGCTGAGTTTAGTCATTTATTGCTGTGGAATGGAAGATAGTTAAAGGGAAAGTGTGATACCTTTGCAAGTTTGTTGAATAACGTGAATTATCTGAACTGCTATGGGCCCGTGTAACTTTCAAGTCACATACTAATATATCGATATTTTATTAAATAATTGAACTTTCTTCCACAAAATGGCATAAACGTCTTGTTGTACAATGTCTCCTTATTAACCAGTAACTTTCTTGATAACCGTTGTTACTTCGAAGTTACAATATGTATTCGTTATGATAAAATTGTCGAAACTGCTGAATTCACTGTTATTCTGTATTTATAGGTCGATATTTGTTAATTTTACGTTACATAAATTCTTTTACAGTCTAGAAAAATATTCGGCCCATAGAGGGTTAAGATAAATGGGTTAGGTCATAACAGCTTATAGCTGTATTTAGCCCTTACTATCAGTAACATGCAGTGCTGGCCAAAAGTTTGGAATCACCTGCCAATTTACATCAATATTGAATCTGCTGCTAATTTTTTACAGATTTGAAATTGACATTGTAGAGATGCAGAGTAGTTTACCTCATCTGGATTGATTTGAATGGTAAAAAGTTTTTTTTTAAATTCTTAGAGTTGCCGACTGTTTTCTAGAAATTTTTGTGTAACTTGCATCTTTTGGTCTGTAGTGTATATGTATCATTTCACTCTCATCACTTTTTCTTCCTCCACACGCCTAATAAACATTTTAAAATGCATGCAACGCACGCCACGGTTGCTGCAACGAGAACACACCGGCGATGAAATGAAATTTCGCGGCAGAGGATCCGTCATACGGGGACCACCAAAGAGCGGAGTAGATCGCGTGGCGCGCGTTTTATCGCATCGAGACGCGTGTGCGGCATCCCCTGTCTCACTCTAGATAACTATCGTGTTCCCATCAAGATCTTCGTCGGGCGCATCTGTTCATGCAAATGGGTCTGCTTAAAGCGGCAGCAGGTGCGTTCGCTCGCGAAACTCGCGGCGTCCAATCCGCTCCGCCGTTCTCTCCGGCCGCCTGCACACGCTTTCGAGAGAGAAGCTTTGCGTTTCCGTGCTCTTGTTTCGAGAGTAGGCTGTGAGACGCGGATTGGCAGCGTGAAATACGCCTCTCGCGGCGCGTGACGCGCGAAGTGCAACGAACAGAGAAATTTGCTCGCGAAAATAGTACGGGATTCGATGTATCTTCTTGGTCCACGAGTGGACTTGAGGGACGTGTGTTTAACTAGGCGTTTTCCGAGATGAGTCTCGAAAATGAATTATAGTTTCGTGTGTGATTGTTGGTGTGATGGTGATCGCGTATACAGGAGAGCTGGGAATGATGTTTTTTTCTGTTTGATTGCTCGGGTAAAAAGTTTGTTTAAGTTAGGTACTCTTACTCTTGTTCATGGATCCTCTTGCCTATTTTTTTATTCGCATTTTCAACGCAGTTTAATAGCAAATGCGTTAGTAATTAATAGAGAAAAGAATTAATAATGGTAACTAATAAGTGATAATGTTTCCTATACTAATGTGATCATTCAGGCTATTTTATTGAGCTGCAACTTTGGGTACACCAGTGTTGCAAAGAAAAATAAAATGGAAACTGTTTTAATTTGTATAAAGTGAATTTAAAGTTCAAACTTTCTGTTTTAAAATGGAGTCTAAAAATCTCTGAACACCATGGACACTATTCTGGTTCTTCTCGGAAGATTTGTCTCTCAACGACCTAATTTAAAATCCAGAAATTGCTTCTTCCAATTTCTCCACCAATCTGATACATTTCATATACCAATTACCAACGAACAGTTGCTCACTGGTGAATTCGGTTAAGCAGTGCTTCATCGTACCAATCAGACATCCGCAAACCCAAGCACTAGCCTGAGCTTGAGTGGCAGCAAAATGTTAGAGCGTGCAAACATCGCTCTCCGCCAATCTCGAATCCAAACCTCTCTTCACTCTCGATGTCTCCAAACATTTGAATCGTCAATATTATCCAGTATCAAATATTGGTAGCAGCAAACCAATAATCACTCTCTAACTTCCTTCACGTTGTCCTTTTGACTACTGTAATAGAATCTCGAACTTCTTACCATATTGAATCATAGAAACTTAGCTTTCGATACCTCGTCTGTTGAAGAAGTTCCAAGTCGAATCGATACACGGTTTGAATCACGCAAACTTTTTACGACTTCCGAGTAGTATAGGTTCATTGACTGTTTGACCAGTCAGTAGGAATCCTTTTTGCACCACGCAGCGATAATCGAGGAACGAGTTAGTCCAGGAGGAACTTTTTGGGCACGGTACACATACTATAGCCTTGTTTCTTTTATTGGATTGTCTCGATGGAGTATGCTATCTCGACGGTCTGGTGAAGAAAAAAAAGAGAAAAAGAAAAAGATCTGAAAGAGAAGAGATTCTGGTCAGCAGAACGGATGCGCTCGCGTAAGAAGTCCAACGTTGGCGTTTCAATGCTTGCACAGAGCTACTGTCTGGAGCGAATGCCAAGAGGAGACGTGGCAATTCTCCAAGCTGCGTGGTACAGAACTGTCATCCTCCTTTGCTTAGAAGTTGCTTAATAATTCAGAACACAAAGTTACCGGGGCCGAGTTTCGGCCGAGGTAAATACATCTTGGCGGTGAAATCGTTTAACCGACGTGATGCATTGCGGCTAATTCAGCCGTGCAATATAATCCGACAGTAAATACAGATCATTGTGTGTCCCTTTCGCAATAATTATGATATATTATCGAAGCGACGCCTGACACACGTGCCACTCTAGTTTAACGCTCGTTTAAGCTGTTTTCGTCCAAACTGGACACCCGTTACGTGTACACTGGATAATATACAACTCCATTGTTTCGTACTTAAAGGTTTTAACTGATACTTTTGTGAGAGAATGACGGATGTATGTGTATATAGGATGTTTTAGAATTATGGGTTAATTGAGCAAGTAGAAAGTCGAGTGAAAAAGTTATTCACGGACGAATATATACTTTGGTAACGAAGATTCGAATATGTGGAACTTAGGCCCCTGACGTCGAGCAACCGGACGTACAGCGATGCTTGGTTCCATGGGGTTTTCGCAAGATTTCGAGCAGCTAATAGCAACTCGTTCGACGAACCTGCAGTTCTGAAACACTTTGCATTCAAGCAGCGTTCCCATTAAATATTCTATGAAAATCTTGCGCAGACCTATTTGCAAATCTAATTAAACGTAATTGCGGTGACGTCACTGTATCGAGATAAATCGTGCGCGAGATTCGACACGGGTCGGTTCGATAAAAGCCTGGCCAATAAAATTATCCAGAGTTTAATTAGTAATTTGCGGTTAATTGAGGGTGTTTTAAGTAAATCGTGAGCGTGATCTGTGGGCTGTCGGTGAACCAGGCCTTCGACGGTCCCTCGTCCTTCACCTTTTCGTACACCGAGACGAGCTTCTCTTTTCCGTCGATCTTGCACACACACGCTTCCAAGGTCGATGCGTTCTCCCGTCCACAAGGTTCTTCCTTCATAAATTTCTTGCCTGTCTCCGTTGCTAACGGGATAGTTTTCGATGCTTGCTCGGCTCGCGTGGTGGCTAGTTATGCACGTGCAATAAACTTGTCGCGTTGAAACAAGCGGTCTGGCAGCAGAAAAACGCTGTCTGTTACCTTCTGGGCTTGCAACATAGTACCGTGGTAGCGAAAGATTTGATATCGCGAGTCAATCACCGATATTACATGAAATTTCTCGTGTTTTATTGTCCTACGTCTCGTGTGCGCGTAAAATTCGTTCGTACAGTAGAGTACCTACTGTTTTAAAGTTACATTTCGTACGGAGATAAAAATGACGATAAACGTGCCAATGGCTGAAATTATTAATAAAATTGTGGAAATGCACTTTGCGTTTAGGTCGGTTTTATGTATTTCTGGAATATGGAAATTTCATTCGTGACGATAGAATTGTGATACGAATTATTTCATATTTTACTTTATTTTAATAAATTGTCTCTTTTGTTTTCAGGTAAGAGAAGTAGTTACGGTTACTCCTCCTATGACTAACAAATGTGTGAGTACTTGATAAACAGAGTTAAAACTTGACAAATGAAACAAACAATTAAACATCGTAATAATATAGCTCTAAGCTAAAAAATTGAAGGTTATTCAAAATTTAACCTCAAATGACCTGCACCACGAGTTAGATTCCTCGCTAGAAGTCAAAGGGTTAACTCCTTCCTAACCCTTATTTAAATTACACGTTAAACATTAATTTATCTCGAATAAATATTAAAGGGAATTTTAAAGGGAAAAAGGCAAATACGTACGAAAGTTGGTACAGATATTCAGATTTGTATGAAATTGGCGAAAAAAGCGTTCACACTGTTCGAAAGTATCCACAGCTGACGTGTGAGTCACGCGTTAAACTGTGTCAGAAAAGCGTGCAGGCTCTTGTTCGCGAGTTCCCCCTTGGTGCGTTCCACCGGTGTCAGATTTTTCGTATTGGCAATTAGCGGCGAGTGCCAGTGCAGCGAGGAGGAAGAAGGCGGTGGCGCGCGTATAGTCGCTGGTAAAAAGGAGTCGAGGCTTGTGGCAGAGGAGGAGGAGGAGGAGGAAGAAGATGATGAAGAAGGAAGGAAAGGAGAGGTGGAGCGGTTCTCCTCAAGTATTTATACATCTTTGCATTCCCGGCCGCCGAGGACAGGGGCTTTTCCTAGTAAACCCGGAATAGATAGCGCGCAGATGAGAGCTTGAAAAGAGGATGGAAACTCTCCGTCTCTCTCGTTCTCTCCGGCGGATCTTCTGCTTGCATTGTTAAACAGGATTTGTTTACGGAACGCGCGAAACGTGCGAGCATACGGCTCTTGCGCGAGCTGTGACAGTACAGTTTCGAGAGTAATTCATTGAAAAATGATATTTTCAAGATTAAACGTCGAATTTAAAGTAAAACTTGAAACTGTTGGTTTTAGTGCTGGATCTATCGATCGTAATATTTTTAGTACTCACTTTTTAATATCTGCATCGACTGACTGAAAATATAGTCCTTTTACGGCTCTTTTTATTCGAGGATATAAAAAGTGTCGTAAGGAGACAAGTTAGGCGAACTTGTGATCGATTCTTTCGCTAGAATGGACGAGTGTGTAGGAGCATTGGTATTTTTCTGGAGTTCGATGATATTCTGTAGAAATAAGAGGTAGGAATTTTGTGATTGACAGTGGTATGATAGAAATTGAAATAAGGGTTGCAGAGGAATCTATTCTGTTTTTATCGCTCGGGTGTGATTTAGCTTGTGTCGTGAATGGACGGATTTGTGGACGTTCCAGCGTTTTATTTTGATACGAGTGACTCCGTGACATGGGGTTGCTGATGGAATGCTGTGGGAGAAGATAACGAGGTTCGAGAAGAGAGTTTGTTCATTGAGTCGGGGTTATGAAGTGTGCGAATGAGCTTGAACGATTGTAGCGGGGTGTAGAAGTTGGAGATGCTTTACTCGTTGGTCTTTTTGGAAATGTCGAACTTTGTGCTTTTCGAAATTATCTAATTTTATCGATAATACTTTCTGTTTTTCAATTTCAACGTTTCTTCAATTTCCCTTCTTATCGTGTCAGACAGAAAAACAGTAGAATAGGTTATACGAATAAGAAGAAAAGTAGAAGGCGATTCTAACTGCGTATAAAAATTCTTCAAAAAGCAATCGAATTGTAAAAAATTTGGAAATTCACGCTTTAAAAGAAAATCAACGTCACACGAAATAAGTAAAATGAAAATTGATTAGCTACTGAAGTTCCTCGGTAACAGCTGGCTCCCGAACAGAGCTTGACGAATCGGGAAACGACTTTCTTCGATGCTCGAACCGAGCCTCCTTTCTTCGACACATGTTCCGTCGAAGGTTTAACGATTCAACCCCCCACGGTAGAGCGTTTCTTCGACTATTAATCGTAATTTGTTTTCGTTGCAAGGAGAGTCGAGTGTGTAAGCACCTGTGCGTTCCGAGTTCTCGGAAAGAAAATGATCGCGGAGTGTCGACAACCCCGTGTTGAACGAGAATAATGTCCGACCGCGGAGTTGCTCCGGATTTTTAACGTCGATTTGTATCCACCAAACGGTTGCTTCACAGGGCAGGATATCCTTGTTTGTTTTCACTAATCTTTACATCTTTTGTTGCTTAGGAT
>NW_017100322.1:168539-188533 GCF_001263275.1 Habropoda laboriosa | reverse complement strand
ATTTCTTCGGTTCTCTACGAATATCCTTTCTACGAATTGAACGTTACCGTACAATTCGTTCCAAGTATCTTAATTTTTTATTACAATCTTGGGTGATTTTATTAAACAGCCTTCGTACAATATTCTTGTCCGTTCTCGTTTATATTGCAGAGTATAATATTTCGGAGGTAAGATTGACGAGGCTAGAGTGAAAAGAAAGATGCGCCTACTACTTGCAATAATAGCGAATAATTTATTACTGTTTGCACCGTAACTTCTACTCTGCTTGATTTTCGTAAGAGCAATAATTCTTCCGTTGTCCGGGAACCAGCGGAGTTTATCATGTCTCGACTCGTTACCTTTTCGTTACTTTTCGAGCACCTGCTGCAGCGTTGCAGGAAAAGCTCCTGAGGACTCCACAGCTCCCTTCGTCCTTTTTTTTCTCACCGAACAAACTTTCTGATTTATTTGCACCTGTGCGACGAGTTTCTCGTCTCTGCAACGAGAAATCACTCTGAACCGACACTCCTAGATAAATCTACTAATCCCACAAAATAAATTTCCTCTAATTCTCATTTCCTCGTCTTTCTCCCCATTCACCGATATTCGCTAAATCCGAAAATATTCCGCGCATAATTATTCCGCTTTGATCCACGGTCTTTCCCTCGCCGCCAAAGGTGCGTTCGACGGTGCAGAACACCATAAAAAAAGAAAAGAAAGAAAAAAGTACAATCACTCGGAAGTCACATCTTGCGTACAAAGTTTCAGGCTGACGAGCGAAACGCGTGAATAATAACGAGGCTTAAACGGGTGTATTCTTTCATTAAAATATCGAGGTCCAAGGCACCTGCCTACCGCGCGTCCAGGAGGGTGAATAAACCGTGGAAAAGAGTAGAAGAGGAGGAACGGGGCACGTTTAAATGCGATACGCAGGAGTTACACGGGTACGACATTGGCCGGGATCCTCGTGTATGCACTGTATAACGTTGCACCGGTGCAATCTGTGCGCGTGCATGCTTGTCCCGGGCTCGTGTGCCTATGCAAATACGCGTGCTGCACAGCCTTAAAGAGAGGCGAGCCTCGTTAAATTATATTTAAAGCGGCTGAAACGTTCGGGCTGGTTAAATTATCCCGGGGACTCGTCGTCGCCCTGCTGTTTCCATCGCGCTCTCTACGCGGTTCCCCTGTAATCGCTAATAATTACGGAATAATTTGTGCACGCCTGCGCGAAGCATTTCGTCCAGGAATTTGTACAACGTTTCTTCCCGTGTACGCACGCTCGATTACGAGAGCCGGAGTTGCTGGAATTTGGATTTAAGAGGATGTCGCGGCGCATGGGAGATTAGTGGAACATGGTGATTCGGGTATTCGCGGATTCTTTAGTTTTTAGTGGTTTGTAGTTGGATTTGGAAGCGTTGAGGTAGAGGAATTGGGTGAAGTTTTTGCCTGAATTTTAATTAGGCTGCGATGAAATGAATTTTAGGAAAATATGTGATTTAACTCTGTTTTTCTTTGCTTCGTTGCGATTTTGTGTTTTGTATAGGAAAAGGAAAAATTAGTAATTATTACGAAGAAAGTTGCAATTTGGTTGCAAAGTGTTCTCAATTTTGAAATTCCCGATTTTATCAAAAAACTTGGTTTGATAATCTCTCAAGCAACGATAGAGCCTGTCCCCAAATTTGATACTGTCAAAAATACCTCGAAGTAAAATTTTTTCAGAACTATTAAACGCCTCTGTATCTGCTAAAAAATTCTTCGCACAAAATTGCCCAATGATTAATTTTCCCACGAGTTATCAATATTCCTCACCGTAACATCACCGATACTCTTCATCCCGGCACCAAGCAGATATTTCAAAAACAAACGTCCCAGCGAAATAACAAACACGTTGAATCTGAAAAATTTACACGTGAAGCCACTTAATTTCCAATCTTTATGAATCCACGCGACAGATAAATTTCCCATCGAATCAGCGATGCGTCCGAGGTTGTAAAAATTCACACCGGTAATTTCTTCATCCACATTCCCTCTCGTACGTCCAACTAAAATCCTCCACTCTCGAAACAGCGGCAATTCGTTTACGCGGCCATTCTACCCGGTTGACGTTCCTCCAGCCAGAGCATCCAACTTGTTAAACTGTTTAAGGGCAGAGTCGTTAAATCGTCCCTACCTGTTCACCGCGTTCGTTGAAGCGAAACGTCTTGCAAGAACGCGTCCTGCAACCGCGGACGGGTGCAGGTGCAAGGCAATTAGCAACCCCTTGTTCTTGCGTAATGGCGGAGCTCTCTGTCGTTGGAAAGCGACCGGGGCCCGTAAATTATATTATTCCGCTGTTACGTAATGCCCCCCGTAGGGACGATGAATGGAGTGCAAATTAGTTCGTTCCAAAGGAAGGTGTAAGTCTTCGTAAACTGTTTGTCTGGCGAACGTCGTTGACATTCAGGGAATCGTTGCCACCGGAACGTGTTAAACGGCGAATATTTTACACGTTTGCAAACGTGAGAATTAGGCACGTTTAGTGTAGGTAGATTGAAAGAGGGTTGAAAAGGGTCAGTGAAGTTTTAAACTATTGCGAAATAATTTTAACGAAATGAAATTTGATCAAATTGCAAAATAGCAGATATTCTTAATTGTGATCTTATTCGAGAAATGAAAAAAAATTGATACGTGGTTGAAAAATGACCGCGAAATTTCAAACTATTGCGAAATAATTTTAACGAAATTAAAATAGCATGCTTAGTCGTGTTCTCACTCGGACATTAAATCTGATAAAATATCATTGAAACTTTTTGCGAAATATAATTTATTCCTTCCGTTCTTCGTGCTTTTTTCTCTCTCTCTACCTTATTTCGTATTCTTTACCTGAACTGTCCAAACGATTTGCATCGTAATTGCACGTTATACCTATCTTAAGCGTGATTTAATAAAACCGCAAGCGCGTATAAAAGCCAACTATACCTGCCTTTTCTATTTACCAAAGCTGTTGCAGGTGGAAGAAATGATACAGCGTATCACGCCTTTACCATTACGATCGAATTAATAATTGGCCCAGGCGGCGATCAGTAGCGATAAAGGCGGCTCCGCCGATCGGGCCGGGATAATTTTCAATAAACAACGAGCCACGGTCATTTACATAATTACTAATGGCTCTGTAAATACGGACTGGCACAATGTTACTTCTTCGTGCATTTTAATGAATGCAAATGACCAAGAGAGCAGGGCTGGCTGGGCTCTTTTCGCCCCGTAGGATTCTCGGATCCATTAAATCCTGGATTTGAAAAATACCAGGTAGAATCTCTCTCTCTCTTTTCCGGCTGGCAATTTCTTTCTCGTTGCCCTCCGCGTCGAAAACTTTCTCTCGGACGAAGAAACATCGTCTGCCTTCTTTCGCGAGAAAACTTCTCCTCCTCCCGTGGAAAGCTAAGGTTTTCCCTTCGAGACGAAAGAAGCTTCTTTTGATCTCTTCCAACCTCCTATGCTCGCCATTATTCGTAATCCAATGTAAACATGCCGAGGAAGAAGCTCTATTAGACTTGGATGCGTTTTTTTTTCTTCGATGGAGCCAAGGTATTACGCGGATATCAAAGGAACGTGGTGCTAGGCTCTGCACAGTCTGCACTCTCGTAGCTCTAGAATTTCTCGGTAATTTTTGGCTGGTAATTTCATTTTTTCCCTTCCTGGATTTTGCACACGTATTCTATTTGTAGCGTTTTATTCGTTTTTACGCGTTTATTCCGTGTCAGTTTAATTCTGACGGGATTTTGTACGAATTTTGATAACTTTGATCCTCTTTTTTCGTTTGGAAGTGTTCATTTCTTTTTTTTAACATTCTGTTATGGGTAATTTTTAAGTAAGATAATATCAGAGGATAGGAGAAGTTTGGGTAATGTTTATATTGAATATTGTTATTATAGTGTGAGAATATGGTTGAGTGAAGGTAGGGACCGAGAGGTCTGCGGAGGAACCCGGTCCCAACGCCTGACTCCCCCACGCGCTAAGGGCTGGGTCAGGTAAGGACCTCGCGACGCGGTCCTTGCCGGGTAGAAACCCCCAACTTGCGCCAGGGTTTCCCGAAGGCAAGAGAGGGGCGTCAAAGCCGGCATGTAAGGACGCGGAAGGAGCACTGCGGGCAGAAACATAAGAACTATAAGAATTGTAAGAATTGCAGGAAAGTAGATTGAACCGCGTAGTCAATGACGGAATAAATATAGTTTTTTTTTAATTATCGGACGAAGCACTGTTTAAACTGAAACCCCTTACAATAGGATATGAAAGATTCGATTGAAATACGATTTTCAGAGGATAGGAAAAGTTTGAATTTTGTAGGATTTGATTAATTTTTGTGTGTTTTACTTTGATAAAATTTAATGTTCGCAATTAGGAGACTTTTGAAAGGTACTGTACGTATATTTTAGTACGTGTCGTTGGTTATCGTATCGGTAGCGAGGTACTGTCAGTACCGGTGTCGAAATCGTGATACTCGTTCGAACAACGTGTTGATGTTTGGTTATTACGAAAGCATTAAAGTGGCCGTGGAAGAGGGATACAGATACTTACGTGACACAATTTCTTTATTCGAGTGTGGGTTCGAGAATGAATGGAATAAAGACAAGTATGCTCGGCCGGTAATAAACAGACTTGGCACTGGAAACAGGCTGCCTGCTCTATTTACTGCCAAATCTACTGTACCGTGATTTCACTTGGGTAGCAAAAATAGCAAAAGCTTAATCTAACCGCAAACTGCAAAATCCTCATTCAAGATCGTCTATTATTACCTAAATACATTTAAAAACAGAATTCTCCATTTTTCAATTTTTCCACAGTTAAGAAAATCAACATCCAATTTTTACATAATTAAAAAGCAGCTGCATCTAAACTGCAAAGTAAAAAATTTTCGTTCAAGATTGTCTGTTTTCACCTAAATTTAGAAAAAGGGATTCTCCAGTTCTCAATTTTTCCATAATTAACACTATGCCGTCCGGTGGCACCACATTGGTGCTCTACGAAAATTATCGGACAAATGCCGGTGACACCACGTTGGTGTCTTATGGGAAGCTATCGCACTGACGCCAGTATCTCTTGTGTTCTGTCCAAGTAACAATAAGTTACAGGTTGCAATACGATCGTATTAGCAAGTTTTGTGTTTTTACAAGAAATTGTTTTTTTTTTCTCCCGAAAATCTCGAAAAACCCCCGGCGACAGGCGAAAAGATCTGAACCAGTCCTGCCGGCGCCAAACAAAAGAATCCGGATTACGGCGTGCGGACGGCATAGTGTTAAAAAGAAATCTTCAACATCCAAATTTTTATAATTAAGAAAAGCTACATTTTAACAGAAATGAAACCACAAGCTAAAGAATTCTCGTTCACGAACGTCTGTCTTCAAAAGTCGTTTATTTTCACTTGCATTAAAAAGAAAGAATTCTCCACTTTCTCATCTTATCAAAATTAACAAAAATCCCAAAAAATTTCATCCAAACTACAGAAGAAAAAATTCTTTTTCAAGATCTATTATCACCTACATTTAGAAGAAAAAATAGAAGATTCTCTAATTTCCAGTTTTTCCATAATTAAAAAAAAGACTCCAACATCCAACCTTCCCATAATTAAAAATAGCTGAATGTTAACAAAAATTCGAGAAAACTTCATCCAAGCCGCGAACAAAAAAAAATTCTCGTTCGCGATCGTCTATTTCCCCCAAACACGAAAAAGGTAGCATGTGCACCCTGCACTCGGAGTCTCCAGGTGAACCGAACCCCTTACAACAGGATACACGTGCGAATCGTGAGATTCCCAGTGGGGAGCGTTAACGCATCCGATGCCATTCGCGATCCATCCATCGGCGTACTTGCTTTTCCGCGAAATTACCGGCTATTTGTATAGGTAGAGAGGAGCCTATAATTGTACGTGGGCGCATAGGGGGACTTGGTGTGGTAGCAGCTGTTGCTTGGTCGCGTTCAATTCGTCCATCCTGGCAATTCCATATGTTCTCGAAAGCTCTGTTGCTTCCTTTATGCGGTATAGACCGTTGAAAATTCGCGTACGTTCGCACGCGACAACAACCAACCAAGGGAAATAAGATAATAACACCATACAGGTTCCCTTCAGTCAGTCTACGGTTTAAAACGCGGCGAACGTCTCTGTTCTTTGGCCGAACACTGGCCGTTTCACCGTCTCGTTCCAACGACGACAGCTATACGATTTTCTATATATAATTTCCCTTTGCCGCGTTATATGGTTACATTTTGCGAAACAGTTGCACCGTTAATTCGAAACACTCCTCCGAGTGTTTGCACTGGAAACACGCCGTCCTGCTACGGGAATAGACGCTCCTGATGGCTTCAGAATTAATGGATCCTCGAACGCGTCAGGATCTTGAGGAATTGTCTTCTTGCCTTTGGTTGACGCTCCGGTACAGGATGGAGTTCGTTATTCGGTTACTTTAGGCTTTGGTGCTCGTTTTCGAACGCACCGGGCGTGGCAAAGTAACGGCGAAACTTTCAAATCAATTTTTGCAATTTTTTCCCAGGTGTAAATTGTATTTCTGCTGGATCTCAGGTTTATGAACTTCGCCGGTGTGAGTGAGAATATTTGGCAAAGATAACGTAGTATTTTTCCTGTTCGATTGTTTTTTTAAGTGTTTCTTGCGCTCCTTGAATTATGGACGAGAGAATTATTGTCGTTACTTTGCAAATTTTCAATTGCTGAAAGGGTGTTTTCTAAAATTCATTCTTTCAGAAGCAAAGCATTATGTGAAAATAATTATTTCACCATTTGAGTTCTATTATTTGTACACGAAGCATCAGCTCACATGTTCTGCTTAAAAATATAATTTAAAAATTATATAAAATTCTGCGAAAAAATTATAATTTTGCTTATTCTGACATACTTTCGCTGAAATAAACGAATTAACGTCAAATTTATATTTTCCTGAGTTAATCTTAACACGTTCCCAAAAAGGGTTAAACGTCGATCGAAACGAACATTCGAAACAGACGAAATATCGTCGTTTATTCGAAATGCTACTACCGCAAATTTCGCCACCAAGGTGTGTATATTTATCACGTACACGTCTCCGGCACCTCAGACATTCATGCAGGTATGAATTCCTGAATATCTCCAGGGACGTCTTGTCTCTCCGTCGCTGGAAATTCGTCGGTCGGAGGTGCCGAATCAGTTCATTTGTCCGTGAGAAATGTCGCTGTTCTACGGGCGGAGCCATTTGGCGCAACGACGTTCCGTAAAGTCGCGAGCGTTCGAAAACGAGAAAACGGTCCCCGATTGTTAAACCGCAACTGCGCTTGTAATGCGTACGGTCGAAGTTTAATGGTATGGATTGACCGCGAATGGAACGCGACCGTGTATTCCCTATCTGCGATTTGGATAACGCTGGAAATGCAGTTCAGGCCGCGTACTAGTGGTCCCCTGGACTTTATCGAGCTTTTACTCGGTCTTCGGCGAAATCGACTAGTATTTCATTTACACTCAATTCGACGCGATCGTACCGAGAGATCCTTTATCAATTACAGTTAGAAAACTATATTTCTACGAATTTAAAAATCTATTTTTCCCGCCAAAAATCGCCCCGCAGTCAGAAATTGTTTTCACCGAAAAGTAAATTGCCAAAAATTCCACGTTCTCTCTGAAATTGCCGTTTCGCGAAAGTTCCTAGACTGAGATTGCAGAAACGTTCGATTTGCGTGCAGAAATTTTGAAAATGAAAAAAAGAAAAGAACGCTATCCTGCGTTCAGACAATCAGATTTCACATGTCAGCTTAATAGCTACTCAAACGCAGTAAATTACCATTTCCACGTTCGTGTTCGCTTTCAAAGCGTCAGCTCGAATATACTGTATTCTCGCGTGAGTTCAGCTGGAGTGCAACCGGTGGGTAAAGTTTGCGAACGAAAAGGACGAAGAACGGATTCGCATTAGACGCAGAATCCTGACGGTGACTAGCTGATTACAAGGCAAACCCCACCCTTCCTGGCGTGTTTCCATTTCGTAACGGCACATTCTCTGATTACGTGGCACGTCGCTGAGACAAAGGAAGGCTTGTGTTTCCCTTGGCCAAGAAGAAGACAGATTGCCACGGCTGGTGGGAAATTAGGCGTGTTAAGAGAGCAGGGTGTAATTGGTCTTGATAAGATCATCGACTGCCTCTGAGCTACCACCCTTCTGAAAACACGGTTTTTAAATCTTCTCCGAACACGATTATTCAATTGAACACTTTCAATGTCTCACTTGTGTCGAGGAGTGGCTGGTGTTTTGCATATATTTTGTATTCAGCGTTCTGTACTTCGGTTACTTTTACGTTTCTCTTTTGATATTGAAATTGCCGAGTTTCTCTTGGAAGTTAAGAATAATTTCTTTGGTGAAATGTTTGGTGTTTTAATGTTCCCTTTTACCATTTTAGATGAAATTCAATTACGAAATTTTTGGAACGTTTGAAATTTAATTGTGAAACTTTGGTGAAATTTTATTTTACTCTCTCCTTTTTTAATGAAATATTCCATGGAATATTTACCTCGATGACAATGGTACATCAGAACGAAGAAATACATCAAGTTGTGTAATAAAAATTGATATTTCAGTATCGAAAAGTTGAAAATTTTTTCGTATTAAAGTTCATACGATTCTTCCTAACAATGAGTTACCATTCTACAATCTAAAGGATCGTATTAGGTACCAATCAAGACAATCCTGACATTTCAATCCGACATTTCATATTACACGACCTAATAGAAAACTCCTCGAACAGACACTTTGAAAGTTACACTGTCGTAGCAAAAGGGGGAAGATCGAACGGAACTTTCTCCGCTATCTTATCTCGCGTAAAATTCCAATTCCGAACGCGTACTGAAAATTCCCTGACTCGCGTGAAAACTTCCGAGCCAATTTCCTTCTCTTCGAGAAGGAAGTTCATCGAACAATATACGGTAATATCTCTCGCACTGTCGCCCTGGTCGGAACCGAAAGGCGTCAATTTTTGGGCAGAGGAGACACGGTTTTCGAGGGTCGCAGTCCGCCTTTGTAGTTTGTCGAGCGAAGTCAAGGACAACGAATAAAAGATAAGGATGAAACGAGGGTCGAAGCAACCAGCGTTTTTATTTTGAACTTTTTCTCCATGAAACTGCGTGAAATTTCACGTATGCTGAAGAATCCGTGTCCTCCGAAGTATCGTCCTGGCGTTGATATCGGAAAGACGAAGGATCGTGCGAGGAAAGTAACGGAAGGGAAAAGGAGAAAAGCGAAGAGGCTGTAAATTTTTAATTGTCGGTTGTCCTGTGTACGATACTCGTCTTCGTTAAATAACATACAAAAGTGGTTCGTCGAAAAAATTATTCGATCGTAGAACATTTCGATTCAATTGCATTTCTTATTTAATCTTCCTTCACTGCTACTTCTTGTGAAATTTTATGTCAGAAAATTGAAGAAATTCTTCTTTGTGTTTCGTAGGCAATTGATTAAAATTTGATGTTAAATGGAACTTTCATATCTACCATAGAATCTGAATAATTTTTCAAGGTATTTTATTAAGAAACGCGCACATAGTGTTCAATTTTCTATCTTAGAATTAACTTACCTAATCTTACGAACTACTTAACCTTAAAACTTTCAACTGTGTGTGAGAATCAGAGTGTCGACGGGTACGCGTAGTTCTTAGCTTGGTATCCTTTTGCAAAAGTGAGAATTTTCTTTGGAAAAGGATACCAATTACCAGGTCCCACCACGAGGAGGTGACTACGCAAGGGACCCGACAAAAACACATGCCCTACTGGCAGCTCTCTATCTTCAGAGATACGCGATTCTCATTCGTAGCAAAGGAGATAAGACACTTTATCAAAAATTCGTGTTCTTAACATAAATTTTTAAGGAGTGTCTTATATTTTATTTGAAATTGCAACGCTAATCATTTTGTCATAGTTAATTTAAAGATTGGAAAAATTCAATGCTCTCCTTTGATAGGGTTTCAAAAAATTATAAATCGCGGTCAGATTGAATTCAGAGCGCAACGAGAAATTCGCTATCATTCTAAAGAACCAGCGAGCATACACGACGAATTTACTCGCGAGTCTCAACTCAAGGCAAAATTCTTTTTCGAATGGGAGAAAATTGAACTCTTATGTGAGCTCGAAATATTTACCTAAATCGATCATCGAAAAAACGTACAACTCCCTAAACACAGACCACAGAGGTGGACATTGTTAAATAGATTTTATTCCTACCCTGAACCTTATCAGTACTCTCGGTACTTTTTATCTCGTCAGAATTGGCAACAATAGGCTTTGAGAACTGATCTCTACGATCAAGAACGCCCAGGCAATTTATTTTCATTTTATTTAGTAAGGAAAACCGCGAATTTATTACAATTTTTACAAAATTTCGCTGGAACACTGAAACAGAATATAAATTAGATTGACAAGATAAATAATTCATACGACTCACCATTCGTAACCTTTGAGATACCCTTAGTGACCCATTTCAGTCCTCCCAGCCTTCGATTTTGACCCACAATTCACTTGGAAGCTTCTTTCAGACCCATGAAACTTTTGCAATTCCCTCAGTGGACCATTGAATTCCCCTCAGCCTTAAATTTTCATCCCACCAGTGGCCCACAATGATAGATTGAAAGACCCAAAGCCAATGCCCAAGACCCACCAGACTTGGAAAGCTGTGAAAGGGTGACGCGCGAAAAGTGGAGTACGAATCGCGATTTATTTTCATTTTCAGGGATTTTGTTTAGTACCCGAAACCGCGAATTTTTATTATCCTCCATATTTTCCTGTAGTTGATTTTAGTTGGGACATTTAGCAAAAATTCAAAAAAGAAAAGAGAAAAGAAACGCAAAAATGGAAAAAGGGACGAAGCTATTTATCAAACGCGACGCGACGTGATAAATTCTCGTATCGATCGAAAGTAAATGGGAAAATTGACTCTAAATTGAATTAACGCGGTATACTACTTTGATACTCTAATAATGGGAGGGCGTTTGCACCATTAGTGCAGTAGAGTCCATCCAGTTCTTCTTTGACCTCTTGGTAGTTCAGCTTCGACATGCACATGCACACACATATATAACCAACCACCAAACCCTCAAAAAATTCACTCACAATTCGCAGATTAAGCAGCTGGGCTCTGCAACGTAGATTTGGCTGCCTGGCTGCATTGCCTCCTTCCTTCCTTCCTTCCTTCCATCCTCTCAGATCGTCATCCTTCCGCAAATCATTCCAGTTCCTCGTCGTTGATTTCCCAAGACTCACAGACTCACAAAATGTGAGTCACTGTGGAATGGACGACGCGAAAAGTATTTCGAAACGCGATTTATTTAAGAGGGGAAACCGCGATATTATATTATTCTCGATTTTTAGAATCAAGTTAACTTTAAATAGAATAAACGTAAAAAGAAAAGAAAAGAAATATGAAATAAACGCGATGTACATAAAGCAAAAGAGTAAACCGCGAATTGATATCTTTCCCGAATCTCTAACGCAAGTAAATTTGAAGGAGGGTATCGATTAAACGCGTAAAAATATTCAATATAAAGCGAACTAGGGATGAAGCTATTATAATACTCAATGCAACGACTCTAGTATTTACTAAAATTCAAAAATTCTCGTATATATTCCGAAAACCGATTTTTAATTGCGAAACACTACTGAGACGGTTTAATTTGGGGCAGTCAGCTCATATTTGAGACAACACAACTAACTACTAAACCAAATCACCAGAAAAAAACCCATTTTTGTAACTCACTGTTCGCTGATTAAACAGCTGAGCTCTGCAACGTGGATTTGACTGCATTTTCTCCTTCCTTCCACTCAGATTGTCATCCTTCCTTCCTTCCTTCCTCCCAGTTCCGTTCGATTTTGCAAGACTCACAAACTCACAAAGTGTGAGTCACTGTGGAATAGACGACGCGAAAAGTACTTCGAAACGCGATTTATTTCAGTTTTATTCAGAAAGGGAGAAACCGCGAATTTATATTATTTTCAATATTATTATTGAACTAAACTTTCGTAGAACGCGAGTGAAAAATTGAAAGAAAGTATGAAATAAACGCGAGTAAATTGAAAGAAAAGCAAAAACGCGAATTGGGAGGAAATAGTTAAACGCGGAAAAATATTCAATAATAAGCGAACTAAGGATGAAGCTATTATTTCAATACGCGTTGCACTGACTCTAATATTTATCAAAATTGAAAATTGATTTATCACGGTAAACTACTTGGACGGTTTAATTAGGGGCATAGTGCAACGAGTACAGTGCACTCGTTGCAAATCAGCTCACAATATACAATTCAATAATGTAACTAACTACTTAACATGCAAAATTCATGCAACTCCTGCGAAGAATTAGATTAGTAAATCACAATTCATGAAACAAATTCAAAATTCATTTTTCAATAGCATAGAAAATATCATAAATACTGAAAGAAAATTAAATTATAGATTGCTGGAAGAAAAGTACATATTAAATTTAGAAATAACCTGTAACAAACAAAGTATTTAATTAATGGATATCTGAAACGCCGAAATTTTCATTAGTAAACATCTCAAATTCGTTTCGATATCCTATTCGACAAGTACGAAGAACAACAATAACAAACTGAAATCTCGATTTCCCTAAACCCTCAAAACAATCTCGAAATACGTTCGATAATAATTTTCTCGCGTGTATTAACGACCCGAAGGATTATTTAAATTTATTTCAAAGAAAAAGTAGCAGTAGTTCAGTAGTAAATAGTGGACTATTAGACTTTGAATAGTCGAAGTTTATGTTTTAATAATTAGAAAAATTAGAAAAATTCAAAGCAGAGTATTCAAAGTCTAATAGTAAATTTCAGAAAGAAATTTTGAGAGAAGGTAGTTGAGTGTGTATAGGGTGGACATAGGCTGCTAGCCAGAAGCCCTCGACCACCCTACCCACGTCTCAGTACCCTCAGATCAAAATTACGCGAAGTGTCTAGGGCCCAGTATAAAGGGTAAATGATTTCGCGGGAGCTCGCGGGTCTATTTATACCTGCGGTACCCCTTCCCCAAAATCATTAGCAAAGTCGTTAATAATTCGGGCGGGAATCGACTACTTTGCGCGGGAAACGGACTACTTTGCGCGGGAGATCGATCACTTTTCGCGGGAAATCGATAATTTCTCGCGGGAATCGGTCACTTTTCGCGGGAAATCCTTCGTTTTTCGCGGGAATCAATTATTTTTCGCAGAAAATCGCCGATTCTTTCGTAATTCTATTTTGCATTCTATTGTAATGTTATAATAACGTATAATTTATTAATTCTCACAATTTTTTGGTATAAATTTATACTTCTAACAATTTGTTATAACATTGCATATAACAATTTATACGTTTTTACAATATTCTTCAATGGAAACGTACGTTTTAACGTTCTCGTTACTTACTCGTGCTTAAATTAATTTCGTAAGGATTAAAAATCAGGTTGACCTGTGGTCGTAGATTAAAAATAACCATAGTACAGCTAAATTTATCGTGTTAAATAATCCTTTTTACACAAATCAAAAATGTATTCAACGTTTGTTTCTTATAATATCATGAAATGAATTATATTACACATTTTCTCTATTCACACTGAATTTAAAGATTATAACGATTAAAAATCAAGTTGACCTGTGGTCATATATCAAGAATAATCATAGTAAAGCTAAAATTATTCAACGTTTGCTTGTTACAATACCATGAAATAAATTATATCCAAACTAAATTAGAATCCAAACTTACTGACTCTTGTAGAGAATTTACTGTACTTTGTCCAGTTTGGTGGAGAATATCGTTTAAATGCAATGGAAGTTTACCTGTGTTTTTCTGAATTTCAAAAATTCAGGCAGAATTGTAATTTATCAATTTTCACAATTTTGTTATAAATTTATACTTCCGACAATTTGTTATAACATTGCATATAACAATTTATACATTCTCACTATACAAACTCTATTTCTTCGAGAGAGAAAAATCATTTCGATAAGTACTAGTTGTACTTTGTCCAGTTTGGTGGAGAAAACGTATAATATAATTTATTTCATGGTATTGTAACAAGCAAACGTTGAATACATTTTTCATTCGTGTAAGAAGAATTATTTAACACGATAAATTTAGCTGTACTATGGTTATTTTTAATCTACGACCACAGGTCAACCTGATTTTTAATCCCTACGAAATTAATTTAACCACGAGTAAGTAACGAGAACGCTAAAACCTATGTGTCCATTGAAGAATATTGTAAAAACGTATAAATTGTTATATGTAATGTTGTAACAAATTGTTGCAAGTATAAATTTATACCAAAAAATTGTGAGAATTAATAAATTATACGTTATTATAACATTACAATAGAATGCAAAATAGAATTACGAAAGAATCGGCGATTTTCTGCGAAAAATAATTGATTCCCGCGAAAAACGAAGGATTTCCCGCGAAAAGTGACCGATTCCCGCGAGAAATTATCGATTTCCCGCGCAAAGTTATTACTGGTGCTTGCTAGACATTTAATATCAGACTTTAAATATTCTGCTTTCGGTTCTTTTAAATACAATCAAATAATTTCTTCAATTAGCGGTACTTGGATTACTCCGCTTCGAATAAAATATTTCGAAATTATTTTGAGGTTTAGGGAAATAAACATTTGTATTTTAGTCATTTCAATACTATAGACTGGATAACAATTCATTTTAAATATACATATTCGAAATTTTCCTTTTATAACAAATGTGAATCATTTATATTATTACTGGTGCTTGCTAGACATTTAATATCAGACTTTAAATATTCTGCTTTCGGTTCTTTTAAATACAATCAAATAATTTCTTCAATTAGCGGTACTTGGATTACTCCGCTTCGAATAAAATATTTCGAAATTATTTTGAGGTTTAGGGAAATAAACATTTGTATTTTAGTCATTTCAATACTATAGACTGGATAACAATTCATTTTAAATATACATATTCGAAATTTTCCTTTTATAACAAATGTGAATCATTTATATTATTACTGGTGCTTGCTAGACATTTAATATCAGACTTTAAATATTCTGCTTTCGGTTCTTTTAAATACAATCAAATAATTTCTTCAATTAGCGGTACTTGGATTACTCCGCTTCGAATAAAATATTTCGAAATTATTTTGAGGTTTAGGGAAATAAACATTTGTATTTTAGTCATTTCAATACTATAGACTGGATAACAATTCATTTTAAATATACATATTCGAAATTTTCCTTTTATAACAAATGTGAATCATTTATATTATTACTGGTGCTTGCTAGACATTTAATATCAGACTTTAAATATTCTGCTTTCGGTTCTTTTAAATACAATCAAATAATTTCTTCAATTAGCGGTACTTGGATTACTCCGCTTCGAATAAAATATTTCGAAATTATTTTGAGGTTTAGGGAAATAAACATTTGTATTTTAGTCATTTCAATACTATAGACTGGATAACAATTCATTTTAAATATACATATTCGAAATTTTCCTTTTATAACAAATGTGAATCATTTATATTATTACTGGTGCTTGCTAGACATTTAATATCAGACTTTAAATATTCTGCTTTCGGTTCTTTTAAATACAATCAAATAATTTCTTCAATTAGCGGTACTTGGATTACTCCGCTTCGAATAAAATATTTCGAAATTATTTTGAAGGTTTAGGGAAATAAACATTTGAATTTTAGTCAGTTCAATACTATAGACTGGATAACAATTCATTTTAAATATACATATTAGAAATTTTCCTTTTATAACAAATGTGAATCATTTATATTATTTCTGGTGCTTGCTAGACATTTAATATCAGACTTTAAATATTCTGCTTTCGGTTCTTTTAAATACAATCAAATAATTTCTTCAATTAGCGGTACTTGGATTACTCCGCTTCGAATAAAATATTTCGAAATTATTTTGAGGTTTAGGGAAATAAACATTTGTATTTTAGTCATTTCAATACTATAGACTGGATAACAATTCATTTTAAATATACATATTAGAAATCTTCCTTTTATACCAATCATAAATCATTTTACCAAATACTGGTACTTGCTAGACGTTTAATATAAGACATTGAATATTTTCCTTTCGGTTCTTTTAAATACAATAATATAATTTCTTCAATTAGCGATACTCACTTGGAATACTCCGCTTCGAATTAAATATTTCGAAATTATTTTGACGATTTAGGAAATTAAAATTTGTATTTTAGTCATTTCAATACTATAGACTGGATAACAATTCATTTTAAATATACATATTAGAAATTTTCCTTTTATAACAAACATAAATCATTTTACCAAATACTGGTACTTGCTAGACGTTTAATATAAGACATTGAATATTTTCCTTTCGGTTCTTTTAAATACAATCAAATAATTTCTTCAATTATCGATACTGACTTGGAATACTCCGCTTCGAATAAAATATTTCGAAATTATTTTGAAGGTTTAGGGAAATAAACATTTGAATTTTAGTCATCGTTGTTCTTCAGACTTGTCGAATAGGATATTGAAATGACTTTGAGAGGTTGCTTTTTCGTTACAGCATAACAATCAATATGTACTTTTCCCCCAGCAGTTGGAATTAATTTGAAATTTTTCATATATTTTCTCTGATATTGAATTTATTTTATGACTTGCTATTTTGTTTACTAATAATTTACCGTTAGTTGATTTATTATTGTATATTGTGAGCTGATTTGAAACGAGTACATTACACTCGTGCACAGTGCTCACCCTAAATTAAACCGTCTCAGTAGTTTATCGTAATTAATAATCTATTTTCGGAATTTATGCAAAAATTTTTGAATTTTAGTAAATGCTAGAGTCAGTGCTGTGGTTGTATAACTCGTGATAATAAGTTCAAAAACAATATATTTTATAACAATAATTTCATAATACCTATAAACACACGTAAAAAGGAATAATGACCCAATTCTCGTCGCGTATTTTATTCAAATTTTCTTATATTCTAGAATCGAAAAAGATATGAATTCGCGTTTTTTCTTTTGATTCTTTCAATTTTTCACTCTCGTTCTACGAAAGTTTACTTCATTAATAATATTGAAAATTTTTTTGGTGATTTGGTTTAGTAGTTAATTGTATTGTGTATTGCCAGCTCAAATGTGAGTTGGCTGCCCCAAATTAAACCGTCTCAGTAGTGTTTCGCAATTAAAAATCGGTTTTCGGAATATATACGAGAATTTTGAACAGTGAACGTGCTAATAAGTAAATGTTGTTGAAATTATGTCGTGTTTTATGTCATTTTCGTCAGAAAAATCTCATCAATATGTTAAGAAAAATTTCGTGATAAAATCTCACGTTTCATGCTTATCTTTTATTCGCCATCCTTGTCTACGTTCGGCAAACTACAAAGGCGGGCGCAAGGCTCGAAAACGTAGTCCCTGACTCTACGAGTGTCAGGTTTAGCTTCCTTGCGGTCAGACATTTGTGGAGAATATACTGTACTACTGTATCATCAAACGATCCGACGAAATTTCCCTCGAAAACACGTGTGAAGCCTAAGTGAAATAGCCCTGGTCCGCCCATCGAATCATCGACAAGTAGTAGTGCCCTTTTTCTTTCTTTTCTTCCTTTTTTTTTCACGAGGCGTGTAGACGACAGGGGCGAAAAATTGGTCCATTGTAGGCACGGCTTAATACCGCGCTGCGACGTTGGTCCATCGGTTCCATTCACGAGTAACCTGTCGTTGTCGGTCTAGACTTGCCGGCTGGCCGAGCAAGCCTTTTCGAACCATGAAGCGCCGCAAATTCAACGGACCGGTCCACTGGACGACGTTGTGTCTGGGCTTCGTGCCTCTTAGAAGCAAAACCGGGGCTGCCGGACCGTCGAACAGGCGGATAGATAAGAAGTATCCAGCTCGCAAGATAAACCGATAGACTTGAACTCTGGCTCGATCCGGTGGCTACACCCTGTCTTTGCTTAAATACTCTGCATTATGTCACCTAACAGAGTCTGAACGACGGTTTCGCGTGGATCGGTAATGGTGTACAGTGGCGTTCACAAGTATTAGGATACTCGTTGTTTTTGAAAGAAAAGTTTGGAATTACGCGAACTTCGAACATTGGTAGGAAAGGATCCAAAAGTGATAATTTGTGAAAAAAAGATCGTTTTTTTCCAAAATAAATGGAAGAAAGATTCTAAAATTGAAGAGTAAGGAAAATGAAAGGAAATTTAGACGAAAAGTGTAACTAATCTAAAAAGTGTCAAATCTTCCTCTTCTGTCCGATCACTTACACTTTTATCACATAAAATTGAACAACCTTGTTCACGATTTTCTGAATTGACCCATCGTACATCAGACTGAGCACACTACCCCACGTGAAATCTCCATTTCAATTAACCCGAAGAATCAGGTGTTACAGCTGAACGCGTCGAACGAGCTTTTGAATAGTCGCAGATAAATGCCTGGTAACGATAAATTTGACATACTAACACTCGTCAATTAGAGATTTCACGTGACGTAATGTACGAATCCATTACGCGTCGTTGTAACGAGGATTAATTAATCGAGCCACGCTTAACGTTTTCCAGCTGCTTCCTCCTTCCTCCTCTCTCGCCCCCGTTGCATTAGGTTTAAACACCGTGGTACGAAAGCTCACAGATTTGCATACCACTTCTTGGACAGGTTTCAAAGCAATTTGCCGACTCTTGTCAGCATTGAAAGGGTTATTAAGCAGCCCATTAAACCGCGAGATGTATTATTCAAATTACTCGTCTCTGACGTGTGACGTGGACCATCGATCAAATATATATTCCTTGTTGCGCCTATGATCTTTGCCGCGTAATTCGGACTGGTCGTCGATATATTTTCCCCTATGGTTAACCGGAAATATTTTCGTTCCAGTTTATGAACACGTTACACCGCTTATCGCCGCGACGATATATATGATAAAAAGCTGCACGATCGTAAATTCAGCTAATGATATTCGCTGGGGGGCAGTATTTCATAGTGTCAGCCACTTTGTTCGAGCCTTCTCGTTCGTGGATATTTCGCGGTGTAAAGGTTCGCGAGGGAAAATTTCCGCGTAGACTCTACTAATAGATTTTAATCGTGTTACATTTGTTATCTCGCCTGTATTTAAATCGCTTTAATTCCAGACTTTGTTTCATTAACATAAGTATCACCTCTCACTTGTCACATTCAATTTTCTACCTTTTAATAATTATGTCGTAGTTTCTAATTTCAGCTCGATTTCCCTCGTTCCAGTTCCACTTTTCGCTTAAATAGAATTTTTAAATGGTCAATATTTCATTGGGCAATAAATTCGTTATCGTTTCCTAATCGCGCAAAATCTATCTTGAAAATCAATAATTTCAATTTTCAAATTAAAGATTTGAGGCTTTCATCACCCAAAGCATCATTATTATTATTGAAACTTACACTCGAAAGTCTGAATAATAATAATAATAATTTTCGAATTAATAAATTAGAGTGACAAATGAAAGTATTGGAAATTACTTGGACGGTGAAAATATTGAAGAAAAAATTCCCCAAGGTCGCTAAATTTTACTGTAGGAATTTCATAAAATTCTTTATCGTCGATGAGGAATCGCGTTCGTCGCGATTCCCCCGCGATTTATCGCGTAAGTTCAGTCGGCATTTTTCCGTGGAATTCTCAGTTCCTGAAGAATCGAGCGATTCGACGACAAGAAGTTAGCATGGCTGCCTCGATCTCAGGCAGCCAGAGAGTGAAGCACCGGTATGTCTCTCGACCAGACATACCGGTTGATCGAGCAACCTTTTTGAAGCATGAAGCGCAACAAGTTCAACGAAGCGGACGGTGCGTGTCGAGCGTGCTCGCCACGAAAGCCAGGCTTGGAAAAGCTACGTCGGACGAAATTATCGTCGAATCAGCGGCCATAAATGTATAGAACACGGTTTCGTCCGGTTGAAAAACAGCCGAGGTTGTCCTCGAACCATTCTTTTCTAATTGACGATGTCAGGCGTCACGGTTTCTCGACGCTTCAACGCCGTT
>NW_017100322.1:167550-168508 GCF_001263275.1 Habropoda laboriosa | reverse complement strand
CCTTTACTCTCCAATTCGTGAGAATGAATCTATTCGAACAGCGCGAAACGTTAACGAGCAATCGATGAAGTATTATTTTAATTTCTCGTTGAAACGACGTAAAATGGCGTAGAGTATCGTGTGTTCGAACGTGAAAGGGGTGAATTGTAGCGTGCTCGTAGACGAAACGTGACGAGAGCGTAGTTTATAATTCGGAATTGAAATCGAGGAAAATTGGAAGGTAGAGGATGTATTGTTCGAAGGGTTCGTTGTATATGTAGATTATCGCGAGTTGGTTGTTCTGCAGTTCGAAACGGAATTCGGCGTGTAACGTAACAAATACGAGGGAATTAACCGAGTTGAGATCTTCGTGCACGAGGTAGTTTAGTTCGCGTTAGAACGGACCTCTTGTCAGTTGGCACGAAGTAATTTTAAACGTCACTCAAAATATCGTCGGCGGGCCGGGGAGATCCTACGGCTGGTGTAACGAGTGTAGTAATCGGTGCATCACGATCTCTGTTCTGGAAACGGAGGTAGTCGCTGTCCAAATAAAATAAAACGTACCTTTAACCGTGACTGTGTTGAGCAGAGATTTTTATTTTAATATCACGACGTATTGGTTCGCGAAGAACGTTTATAAATGGTACCGAGATGAAACTCGAATAATTTGCAAAGTTAACTGGGTTCTTCTCCGAAACAGAAATCGAATCTCTCTAATTTATAGTTAAACATGAGTGAAAATGACGACTAGTTACATTATTTTAGAAAAGTAAAAGTAAAAGTAAAATAAAAAATAAGGATCACTTAATTACGTAAATAATGTAATAGATAAAATTTTTGGGAATCTCTCTAATTAGTAAAAATCATAATCGTTGCAAATGTGAATGCGGTGTATTTTACGTTGAATACAAGCACAACAATGCAATTAAACACGAATAATCTGTAAATAAACGATTGTCTTTTAAGCATTGGTGAATCA
>NW_017100322.1:164973-167537 GCF_001263275.1 Habropoda laboriosa | reverse complement strand
ACAGATAGCCCTTGAAAAATCGTGAAGCAACACATGAACAATCTCCCCTTTCAAAACGAAGAATTCAAAACAACGTCTACTGAAATCCCCTCAAAAAAATCCGCGATAAAAATGCGAAAAAGCACGCGCATCTTCTGATCTCTGGCGCACTGAAGAGCAGCGAGGCAAGCAACAGCGTGGTGCATAAAGAGCGTTGGAAAAGCGTTGCTTGTTATGAAACTGTTATCTCGTCCCGATGCGGCGAACAATGCGCTCGCAGCGCGTTGAAAGGGCTACCGCATAATGGATGTCGCAACGTCGACGTCCGGCCGTCAGCTTCGTCCAAAAACGAAGCCTTGGTCTTTGGTTGCAGACGCGCCGGCTGGCCGAGCATCCTTCTTCGAGCGCGAAACGTTCACCGCAGAAAGAAGGAGAGAGAAATGTAGAGAAGAGAGGGCAAACAGTTGAGGCTGACGCACTAGACGGCTTCTAGGAGCTGGAAAAGCGATATCGCGGGCGCGTTGCACCGTGGCCGAGCGAGCGACGGAGCCAAGTGGAACAGAACGGAATGAGCGTAAGGTTGAAGGAACGAGGCGAGCGGATGAGTCACTCTTACCGCCGCTCTCGCTGCTGCCGATAGCAGGCCTGCCGTGTAACCGGCTGCACAGTGATAGGTCACCGCACCTTGCCTTTCGATCTTCGCTCATTCTAGACGAGCCACGACGCGGCTGCGACGCTTCGTTTCGCGCGTGTAGACAAGGTAATTCCCCGGCGAAACGACTATGAGGATTGTCGTCCTATCGATGCCGTTTCATTCCTGGTGAATGGGGTTCGCCTGGTGATTGCAAATGTTCGACACGTTCACTGTCCAAACCTGTGGCGTAGTCGTCACTCTTGTACGTCGAGCAATGCGACGGAACTAGAGGTTTAACCTTCTTAGGTACGGTGCTCGGGTCTTTTTTGACCCAAGGTCTTCTTTTCGTTTTTAAGGACTTTTGCTGTTATTAAGTTTGTGTTAACCTCTTAACCCTTTGCACTCGAGAGGCGACTAAGAAGCGACGTTATCGAAGGATATTTTCCAAGACAGCAGGTCTTGTGGGCCTCCGTGAATTGTTCGCTGCATGTTTAGAGATCTCAGCAGTGAAATAGTTCGAAAGAACCAACTTCTGATAAAAATATTGAAAAATGACATTAATTTTTGCTACTTCCTTATAGAAAAAAAGGGCCTTCGAGTGCAAATGGTTAATGTTACTGTGTGCTGCTAACAAAAATTGTTACACATAAGGTCTTTGGGTCGTTTTTGACCCAAGACCAAGAACGTAGGGTATAATATGTGGTTTCTTAGTTGTTTTCGTGCATTGTAAATGTGACGAAACCTCGGTCTGCCGGATTAGAGATCCACCGACGTTTGTGAAAGAAGAAACACAGACGCTCCTCAGATTCTCACCGAGACATTCATTAAGATTCGTCAGATTCCAACCGTGAACGTTAAAGTATCATCAACCATCCACGACCAACGAAATATTTCGTCACGTGTATAATGCCTTCTATCCTTCTAAAAAGAATACACTTCTCCTCCGTCCTTACGATATTTATAATTTCAACGATAAATCTCGATTCGCTCCACAGGATTATCCACCTTTCTCCCAACCGCAAACCTCGAACACCTAGTTTTTACGATTTCACGCTGTCGTAAACCTGTCCCATCGTAAATTCTTTTATTCCCGAAACGCGATTCGAACGACCGCACGGTTATACCTTATCCGGGCAATAAAATTCATCCCTTCGAATGAAAAATCCCCTAATCACGTTACACACGAATTCGTCACGGTGACTTCAAGGCTCGCCTTTCACGGATATCTTCTAAGGAAAAATTCTTACAATTACCGACCAAAAGCTGGCGAGCTATCAATTTTTAACCCTTTCACCGCTAACGGCGCCAATTTCGAAAATTCACGCTTCTACCTTAATTCGATACTTAGTTTCATCCTGCACACACAGCCACCTTAATTTGATACGCCGAATTTGAAAACTTCACGGCCAAAAAAAAGAAGGAATATCGCAGCCGTGGTTAAAAATTCACCGTCTGTCGCACACGTTACGCATTAAAGCGTGCCGCGGCGAAAGGGTTGAATAAAACTCAGCAGTTACACGTGGATACACCGGAGATTCTCTCGGAGTTGCGTGCACCCCGCGCTTCATCGCGATCTTGCTAGCGCGATGATAAGTTTCTCGTAGCGTCTGAAGGCAACTTGGAAACTACTCTGACGCCGCGTGCCTTCAGGTTAACAGCTGTATCTCTCTGGTAACTCGCTCGTTGCTCGCCGGCGAACTTCCCCTTGGGAAAGCTCGTAGAATGCAGCTTGCAATCTCGTAATTGCACGAGACCCTTGAAACGAACTTCCTGGATGGAAACGGTTCGGCTGAACGTTGCCCGTGTTTTCTCACCCCCGTTTGAACGAACCGTGAATCGTGAAAAATTTCAAGGCGACCTGGGTGTGTTTGTCGCGGCACTTGGAAAAGTGGAAGAAGCAAGTGTTCGTTCGAAACGAATCAAATTTATCCGTGAAATTGTCCAAGGTTTC
>NW_017100322.1:158756-164951 GCF_001263275.1 Habropoda laboriosa | reverse complement strand
CTCCCCCCCCCCCCATTGTTGATTCCCCTTTTGTCTCATCCTCTTTCTTCCTTTCTCTATTTCTCTTTGGTAATCGACGTTCAGACACGTCAACAGACACCATCGAGTTTTATTACCGCGCCTACTTGTTCGACCTTTGCCACCTTGAGACGTTTTCGAGCCCACCTCGGCCTGCACTTGATGTCGATGACCTCATCACGAAAGCCGCTATTTTCATCTTGACACTCGAGCTTACTTGAAGTGCAAAGTGCCGAGGTCAATGTCTCGAGAGAAATCTTGTTTCCCGAAGAACGCCGTTCGACGGGCTTCTCCGTGGTGATTTTGTGTCATGGTGATTGTGTTGCCAGTTGTATCGTGTTCGAATGCAATTAAAATAGTTTGCGGGATGCTCCGGCCGGGTTTCGACCGTTTTATTGGCTCAGGTTAAGGATTAAAGGGAAAGCTGTCGATCGTAGCTTCTGCTGTTCGTCATTTCATTGGTGATTTGGGAATATTTCTCGTTGCTTTAACAGGTATGAAATGACCAAGGAAAATTATGGCGTTGAGTTCGTCAGAGTAATTATCAGAGTCATGGTCCAGTCAGTTTTCATTCACGTTCTCGTACAATCGGAGCTAGGTTTTAGCCTAGGGGATGAAAAACATTGAAATTTCACGTTACACCTTTTATATTTTTTATTTTACAATACGCCAGGTGTATCGGTAAATAATCCACAATTTTTCCCACAACTGATCCATCTCATTTCTTAACAATTCAAATTATTTTTCCATACGTATGAGAAAGCAACGATTGACTTATTTAACATATTCCATATCAGCCTATCCACGTTACTCGGCAGTTTTTCAAAATGGAATTTTCATTAAACGAAAAAGGATATTCATGAAACTTCCATTTCGAAAAGCCAGAAATTTTGCAATATTCGTACAAAGGGAGATTAAACTATAAAAAATTGACAACATTCTACCTCCGTTCCGATATTCCACCAAACCTTGTAACTCTCTCCCGCGAAGTCATCTCGTTTTCTCGATATTTTTCACAAGCCAGCTTTCGATGCACTTCACACGGTCCATCCTTCGTAAAACACTAAAGACGCGCACGTTACACGAGACTGTAATTAACACGCGCGAAACTGTCGTGCGTCACGCGACGCGTCTACATACGTTGCGTCGATTAATCATAAGGCAGAAGATTCGCGTGGTCGGAGGAGGGCTATTTAGGGTTGGCGGAGGGATTCTTTGGAAAGCGGAACGCCAGGGTCCGATAACCCCGCTGGTGCTCGACCTCTGACATATCGAACAGACCGCGCGCGAGCCTCGAGGAATCGTCTAATAGATGCACGAACCTCTCACCTATCACGAAAGTTGAACACGGCGGTGGCTACCGCGTTTCCTCTAGCCGTCTAGAGCACATTTCGGCGCGATTGAAAATGCCACCGCGACAAATATAGGCGGCGTTCGGACACGACTGGGTCAGCCGCGGGCTGCTGGAAACTGGGTGTCTGACATTTGCATTGCAGAAAACGGTCGAATGTTATTATCGCGGGACACGCGAGCGTGTCAGCTCACGCACGCCACTGGGAAACGATTAAGAGGCGAAAATGGAAACTTGAAGGCGATATTCTCGGATGAAATGGACCAGTTGCGATTCACGGGAATAGCTCGTAGATCGAAGGTATGAGGTTGGTGAAAAGAAATCAATCAACGTGCTGATTAACATGGTTGGCGAGTCTTGCGGTTTTACCTTTTCTCTGTCGCGTGGAAGAGAAGAGTTGTTTCCTGTAGCTTTTTACTCGGTAAATTCGAATTTGTGGGCGAAAGTATGCTATATCACGCCAGGTTTACGAGATAGAGGTTGAATTTTTTGAAAAACACTTTTTTCACTATTTTTGAAAATTTGTAATTAATGAATCTCATATGCAAAGAATTTTAAAAGTGGCTCAAATTGAAGCTCGACCATTGTACTCTAATAGGAGAATCTTAAATCTGTCGTTGGAGGTACTATCGAGTTGTATTCATTAGAATTCTTTCTGGATTTTTTCAAAATTTTTCTCTAGAATTACTCATGCAATTAAACAGTATTAATCCAGAACATCATAGTAGATGATAACATAGACGGATAGTTGGTAAACTGGCCCTGAGCCAACAGGCGCAACTCCTACTAAGGCAAAAATAATATATAAAAGAAAAAGCCAACTCGATGACGATCGATGCGGCTAAACAGATGCGAAACGAGAGAAAAACGTAGGAGATTTTCCGATTCCTGGGGATTCTCTGGCAAGAGGATCAACCGTTTTCCGATAAACATCGTTTGTCGGCGATTCTTTACTCGCGGCACAGTGGACTCGCGAATTTATCCGCTAATTAGCGAGTTATCAGTAAGCGTAGCATGATCCATCCCCCTGGCAAGTGCTTCGAAACGTTCTAATCGTGGTGCATTCATTCAACTCGAAACTCTATGCAACTCTGTATGATTCACCAGAGAGACGGTGTTTTTGCCGGTTAGCTTTCTGTTTTCTCTCTCTTTGTTCCGCCTCTTAATCCCTGTCATTAGCGCGTCTTGATCTTTCCGTCTATTATCTACCCTACCGTTGGTAATTCAACGGACCACGGGTTTTCTTGCGATCCAGGCGAGCGTGATTGGTTTTTCGACTGATTCGAGAATAATAGCCCTGTTCGTAATTAATGCTCGACGCAGGTATCCCTCGTCGCGGTGAAACTTTCTGTCGAGAGGTGTACAGTAGACACTGTGATTAGTTGTCGTTGGACTTTCTTTTAATCTGTACGAGTGATTGTTGGACGCTGTTTGAACTCGGCGAAAGTAGGTACGAACTTGAAGTGTGATACACTTTTGATACAGGAAAATGGTTACTCCTTCTTTTTTGGGAAAGACGACGAATTCTGTGATAGGTTTGTGCTTGGGTAACGATGGTGAATAATTTATTTTGGTGTTATCAGGACAGTTTGTTCTATGAGAGTTGGTCATCTAACTCTCTATAATTAAAGTTTGAGATTCATTTTTTTTTTAATGAAATTTTGAACGATTTTCTTTCGAATTTTGGGTGATGATAGGTGGACTTAGCCTTTAGGAGTGAAAACTGTCGTGAATTTATTTTGGTGTAATCAGGACACTTTGTTCTATGAGAGTTGGTCATTACATATCTAATTAAAATTTGAAATTTATTTTTTTTTAGTGAAACTTTGAATGATTTTTTCTCGAATTTTGGGTGACGATAGATGGACTTAGCCCTTAGGAGTGAAAACGGTGATGAATAATTTCTCTAACTCTCCACAATTAAAATTTGAAATTCTTGTTTCTTCATTGAAATTTTGCAATAACGAATACAATGTTTCAAAAAGAATGATTTCTTCTCAAAATATCAAAGTTTCCCTTGATACAGAAAATACCCGATAAATTCTATTTTTCTTGGAAAATAATTCCACCTCGTCACAGCGTGCAGATCTGTTTTCACACGATCACCAATCTCCTATCTACATCTCACAAGCCAAGTATTACTCAACGAGAAGCACAGTAGGCATTATTAAGATGCAAAGAATTAATCGAAAGTTAGATTCCGAAGATTACAGATTTTCCCGGCCGTGCGCCGTGAAAGATAGGAGCGAAAGAGAAATCGACGAGCATACTGTCGTAATAGCACGCGTCTCTTAATCCGGTTCGTAAATTATTGCCGCGTAGATCGTAGATATCACGATATCATCCCGCCGCGCGTCGTTCATTCGCGATGATTTGTCCGACAAGCGTGCACCGCGTGCAAAAACGTGTACCATTCATTACGCCAGGCTGTTTTCCTGAACGGCCGGTGTCTAATGAGTGGCGCGTACCGGTTCATTAACAGCTTAGAAAGAATATTATGCGATTAAGCCACGGTAATCCGATTCGTTTTACGACGAACTGGTGCTACTGATTGCTCCGCCAGTTCGAAAATTGTCATCGAAACGATCCATAAAAACGTCCACTTGCTTCTCCCGTCTGAGAAATTCCACGAGAACGTCGAACGGGAAAGGGGGAAATTGAAATTTCCAGATTCCGAGACGATTTGAAACAGGATTTTAACGTCGATAGCGAAACGATCTTTCTTTTTTCGAACGAGTGATTTCTGTGTGCTCGTTAAGAGCAGGTTCTCTAGAGGATGGTTGAAAAAGATTTTAACAGTTATAGGGAGAATTTGTATTTATGTGTCAGGTGTAGAGATGAATTTTTTCCGAATCTTGGGTAGAATCGAAGTTTTATTTAAAGAAAAGTGAAATAATTTCTATTACTTTTGATGACCTTTTGCTATTTTTCTGGCAGCTTGCGAATATCATCGCGATAGAAACTCGTTTTGAATCAATTATGCGAATCTTTCTTTTCCTTTGCAGAAAAAATTCCAAGTAGTGCAAATTGGAAAAAAAAAAGTGTTTTGTTATCAGTTGATATAAAGTGTTACTATTTTTTTCTAAACACCCAATGTTTCGCAATGAAGCAAGATTTAACGTATCGCTAAAAGTTTGGTACATGATTTATGTAGTAAAAGCGAAGTGCAGGTATTTTATCCAAATTACATCGCAGAAGGTACGCTGCCTAACCTAACCTTAATTTCTTCCTTATTTCCTTCCTTAACGATGTCCTATATTAGCCTCGAAGTAGCTCTTTAACCCTAATGAGCTGTTTTGCTTTAGCTCTTGATCGACACCCTCTGTGTCCCTACTTAACTTCCGCATTTATTATTCCTTCTGTTCTCCATTTTTTATTCTTCGCTTGGAATATTCCTCGAAATTACTTCACCGTGCAATCTCAACCTCTTATAATTTATACATACACTATTGTTGCGTCGTGCGCTTCGAACAAGCGGTATGTTCGAAAGTGGTGGCACAGGATTGTCGCTGATTCGTGGTGCGGGTTGTTCCCTGGTACGAAGTCGTGGTGACTTAAAGGTTGCACGTATTTTATTATGTTAAAAGAAAAAGACTTTATTTCGAAGAGTGGTAGTTTATGTGGTGTTTGTCTATTTTCCCTTTTTCATCTGATGTGCGCCGCGTTGGTGCGCTTATTTGTAAAAAGGTTTAGGGGCATAAGGTGGTGGTCTCCGGCAATGGGAACGGGTCCTACCCCCTTGGACGGTCCTCCCTGGCCCGCGAGCATGCCGCCCACCCTGTAATTTCCAAGTTGGCAGGGTGGTGGTATGTCGCGATGGCGAGGGAGTGAGGCCCAAGGGTAGCCCGGTTTCCTCAAAGCACCGTGTTGCGCCGTGCGCTTCGAACAAGCGGTATGTTCGAGAGTGGTGGCGCAGGATTGTCGCTGGTTCGTGGTGTGGTGAGGTTGCACGTATTTTATTATGTTAAAGAAAAGGACTTTATTTTGAAGAGTGGTAGTTTATGTGGTGTTTGTCTATTTTCCCTTTTTCATCTGATGTGCGCCGCGTTGGTGCGCTTATTTGTAAAAAGGTTTAGGGGCATAAGGTGGTGGTCTCTGCCAATGGGAACGGGTCCTACCCCCTTGGACGGTCCTCCCTGGCCCGCGAGCATGCCGCCCACCCTGTAATTTCTAAGTTGGCAGGGTGGTGGTATGTCGCGATGGCGAGGGAGTGAGGCCCAAGGGTAGCCCGCGCTACTTTGGGCGGTCAGGGAGACGCGAGAGGTTTTATGACATGTCTATGTCTATTGAATGTTCACGAGTGGGCACCGGGAAGGTATACGGCCCGCAGAAAAGTTATTTTTCTGCAGCCATAAAACGCTTCCCGGGCTTCGTGGCCAATTTGAAAGAAAAATTAATTAACGCGAAGAAGAAAAGGGGCGCATTGAAAAATAGCGTAAACAGGCGTCCGTGTCATAAACCCAATCCCTAAGAACTATCTAAAAAAACTTCGGAAGCAATAGGCATTTTTATTAATTTTTTTTAATAAACTTTAAGTTTCGTTAGTTACGATATAAAGGAATTTACGAGAAACGCAATAGTGCTATGTAAAAATATAGTTTAGAACTGTAAATAAGCAATTTATATTTCTAAGCTGAATATCTCTCTGTCTCTATAGCTGTTATGTTCGCTTCTAACGCTTGGGTTCGTTCATGTATTGCGTGATTTCCAAGTGTACAATAACTCCTGCTTCCTGCAAACCCTCATTGATTACGACATCGAGATATCCACGGGGTACTAGTCGTTCTCCCTCGTAAATTTCACGGCTCGCCATTAATCTCTTTTCG
>NW_017100322.1:149655-158732 GCF_001263275.1 Habropoda laboriosa | reverse complement strand
CGGAATATCTTTCCTTTCCCTTAACCATTACCTTTTAGTTGCCTTTGTTTATATTACCCTTCTTGTGTAGAAGAAACGAACGCCAGCCATTGATTGCCACTTTGCGCAACATTGTACCTATTGAATTTTTCGTGGAAATGCGCGAGCAAATCGCTCCACCTTAGTCCAACATTTTAATTAAGAAAGATTGAGATTTAAGCTGTTCTTTATTTTGACATATTCAAACTATTTAAACGAATTTTTATTTACGGAATGTGATTTTTTTAAATTTTTCTCAGAAGAATTTCAGTTGTCTTGAATAATTGGTAGTTAGCTTGAGAAACTTAATTTTCTACTAAAATGACATAATCACGAATGTAGATACTATTAAATAGTGTCTGTTTATAATAATTTAGCACAAACTCTAATTATTCCAAAAAATATGATTTACTTAAGCTACAGAATTTAACAGAAAATTCAGTGTTTCCAATATATTTGAGCTACCCTATATACACCATCTAAAGGGTTAATTGCTTTTTCTCTCCTCAACGTCAATTCTTCGTAACAGCAAAGGCACTCTTCGCCCAAGTCAATTTCTCGTCGTTCATTAATTTCTCCTCTCAATTTTACACAGGGTGTTTAAAGAAACGTTAACACCGTTAAATACACACCTATTTAATGTTATCTGCAATTGATCGACGCCTTCCAACCACCCAGTGATTAAATATGCAAAATATTTCACCTGTGCCCCACCCTCAAGCAAAACTACCTTAAAAATATCCCAAGAACGTGTCAATAATTATGGCGAACTAGTCTTCGAAGAAAAATCTACATTCTCGTTATCGTTTCTCTTTCGAGTGTCAACATTTTTCCCAAACAACCTTCTCTACCTTCGATCCAATCGTTTCCTCCGTTCCTCTCTTATCCTCGTTCACCTATATACGTCTATTCGATACACGCCACAAGATTTCGCCCCACGTGGCCTTCGTCCCTCCGGCAAAGTGTCTTGTGCCCGGACTACGGCGTCCGTTTTACGACGTCATCCGTCGTTCTCGCGTCCCCGACGACCGCTTCCGTGTACATAATGCAGCCAAGGCAGCGCCGGCTAATGTAAATTAAGCCGTGCATGCATATTAAGCACGCGTTGTTCGCCGCGTAACGGATGCGCCGCGATAGAATCTCAGTGGAACACTATTCGCGGGGTGAACCGGCAACGGAGTTCAATTATTCGTGGCTTGGTCCGCGGGAAACGGTATCCCGGTGAGGCGTCGCGACGCTCAAATACTCGTGAGAAGACCGCTGGACTGGCGATCTCAGGTCTCTTGGACAGAGGGAACTGCGATACTCTTCGACCACACTCTTCGAGCTTCCTGATTTATGGAACGCGGAGAAGGCGTGGTTCGAGGACTGTCGAGGGTGCGTTGGGTGTTTGTGAAGTGGGTTGGATTCTGTTGCTAGTCTTCTGTAGAACGAGCCATGGGAGTATTTTGTGGTAGAATTGCTTTCGGTGCTTTGTGCCGAGTAGTATTCTTCACGGAAAATGTTTGTTAACACTTTAAGCGCCGGATCCGCTATGTAAAATTTTTGAATAGAAATTTTGTGTTTTGCAAGTGTTATTTTATTTTGTAAAAGTGTATGTCTCTACAAAACTCGTCAATATTGCGACGCTTGAACCCTACTGCGTTCCTCGTTTCGACTGTACACTTAAGACTTTTGGGTCAAAAAGGATCCAAGACCTTACGTGAAACAATTTTTCTTCCCAACGCGGCATATGAATCTAGACGATAAACGTTTAAAATTATGTTAAGGAACGTAAACTTGATAAAAAGGCGGTGGGTCAAAAAAGACCCGAAGACCGCTCTAGGGTTAAGTAAAGTTTCCAGCAAAATAGCCGGCGCTTTAAGTGTACACACTGGAACTAGCTAATTAGCAATTTTCCAAAAATAACGAGTGTTTGATGCGCAGCAAGTATTATCACTTGCAGCTTTTCGACTTTGTTTTCTGCATGTATTTGTACCGATTTAATCTAATTTTTCAATCACCGTTTTAGGTACGTAAAAATTCACTTCTGGAAAGTCGCTGATGAACCAAGTCCCTAATTTTGACCCGGTTGGTAGTTCTAGCGTTAATTACTTCGTGTAATTGCATTTTAGAAATGCAGACCTCTGGCCTACTTTTTCATTGTCTTCGACATACTTACAGAATGTTTGGCAGGTTAAAAAATATTTTGTTATTTGCAATTTCAAGATGTAGTTCTTCTTACTTAGATCCCTCTTTCTGCGTTTTATCTTTGCTTATACGACACGTGATTAGGTTATTATTCGATTTATACCTTCTCAGACCCAGTGTCAACGGTTCTGGCAAACTATTCCACTTTAAATTGATCGATAACATTATTACACAGCTTTTATCGAGCGCATACATTACCGGTCCATTGTTCTTACAGGGTCAAAGGTCAATTTAGCAATTCTTTTGTTACCCCGCGATCGTTTAGCTAAAAGGAACTAAGCTACTTGAAAACACATCGATAGGCAGTAGCAGTTGAAAAGAGAATCGCAATAAAAAAGGGTAATTAAAACAAACAGATTGGAACTGGAAACGGTTTCACCGCGAATAGAGTTTGCACAGAGAGAGGTGAAGAAACTGGAATTGGGCAACGATCCTCCAGAGTGATTCATTTCCTCGAATTTCTCGCGAGTTTCTTCCTATCCGAATTCGAAGAGAGGTGTAGAAAACGTTTCCTGTAAACAGTAATGAATCATCGGCGTGGAATTGAATTAAGTGTTAATCGTAGAGCAAGAAGCGTGACGTGTCGACTGACAGTTGGTGTTTCTCCATTAACTTGATTTCCACGCGATACGGCCACTGATTTTGCGTTGCGCAATCCTTCTAGTTTCTGGCTGGTCGCTGGGCAGAGAGATGTTTGCGAACGATTAGGATTGTGCACCGAATCGCGATTAAACGTACGATTATATAAAGAAATACAGCGATATCATTGAACGAGGGACCGGTCCAGCTCGAATGTATGATTAATTTCTTGGTTAGGCCTTTTGGGGTATCGTCGAACGACGATATGCGAAGTTATTTGCACTGACCAAAAAATTTCTTCGTGATTGAACTCTGAAAAAAAATATTTTTCCTGTAAATATATTTCCAACTTCCAACTTAGAGGGCTGTTTTCTCCCCTTCGATATGAATGATTTGCAGTAAAAAAGAACGCGTGACAAATATATTTTCCTGAACTGTTTCTCATTTAAATTCCACAAAAATCGACGAGTTTGTGTTCGATGTGTCACCTCTCAATTAAGACATCTTTCGAATATTAAAGCAAGCTGAAAATCTGAAGAATCGAAACGTAATTCTTCCACTGTATCAAATCTCCGAGTGAACTACTTCGTCCTGTGAGAAAGAGGTGATATTTTCATCTCCGAAAAACAAGTATTCCAAACTGGTACCATCTGGACAAATTTGAATATTCCGCGAAATCCCAGCCTCTCGCCTTTCCCACGAGAGAATCTCGTTCGAATCTCCGTTTCGATTAATTCCAGCGTTGTGAGAACGTTCACAAGTTTCGTATTAATTGGTTCCACTGTCGAAACGTTATAAAACAATCTCCTTCGCCTGGAAGCGGTTCGAAGTGAGAAATTCCTTCGTTACAGTTCAATCAGCATACATACTCTCTCTCTCTCTGAACAGAGGTTAATAAACCCTCTCATTGATCGCGTGTTCACGTTGACTCTCGTGACCGACAGCGTAATACCGGAGGGGTATTAAAACGTATCGATAAAGTTCGGAACAATCCTCGTGTTGTGTACTTAACTTACATAGGCAGGCAGGGTGCACTGCTGTTTTCTGTGATTCATTTTATGGAGAGTTTCAGCTTGCCCGGGACTTATCTTACTTGCGCAGGATTAAAGTTATTGGAGCGGCAGAAACCGTTCCAGAATGATACTCGTAAAATGAGTCGTAGAATATTAAAGTCCTGTGTGTACCCGGGGAACAGTTGGCAGTGGTTCTACTACCAACTGGCTAGGCTCATTTAAACTGAAATTAAATCGCCTGGCCTACTGCTTGCCAACCATCAGCCCCGGCACCGCTAATTTAGACCGCTGCACAGTGTTTCGTGTATATGGCCGTTCGAGACAAAACTCGTAACTTCTAAGCTAATCAATTTTCGACCTATGAGTATTCTCGTATGCATTGATTGGCACGTAGAAAAATATGTTTTCGTTAAAAAAAGTTGTAGTGATCTTTTGTCATTGCACGAAACACTGTGCGCCGCCGAGTAATTCTCTCCTGCATTTTTCACGATTATCCCGCTGGAAACACACCGTCCGAGGTATAGAGGAAAGGGAAGAACTGGTTTTTTTTTTTTCTTTTGGAAGAAGGATGCAATTAGCTCGTGAAACACCTTCTCGAAGTGGAACCCGACGCTTTTTCTCGTGGATTCGCCGGCATTAATCGATCCATCGTGTCTCGTTTATGTACTGTGTTAGAGAGGTTTGTTTTAAGAGGGGATTCTATTAACCCTTTCACTGCTATTGGCGCCTATAGGCGCTTTGAAAATTTTATTGCACTGTGTGACTTTTGGGACACTGTCGCCTTAATTCAATCCTTAGATTTTGCTTAAAATTCGATCCTTCGAGTACTCTCGCTTTAATTTCACAATAGAAATTGAAAAATGATAAATTTTAGATTTCTTAAAATTTTCAAATTTCTTAATTTAAACTTCGAAAAATTTTTAAACGCCGAAACGAAAGATTTTGCCGATAATCTGCCGCAGCAAAATAGTTAATATACGAAAAAAGTTAGAAACTACTATTCATCGTAGATTACCGAAGAAAAAGTTTCGAATACAGCCGAAATTTGAGCAGTAGACTGGAATACTCCCTTTATTGATCACGCGCGGGCCACTTTAGAGACCAGAACTAATCCACATGATCATTGTCGAATGATCGGTTCGACGGCTATCGGTTAACTATGCGCTAAATCGAATTGCCATGGAGCATTTCACGAATCGAACACGACTGGTCGCGTCTTGTCGCGGTTTTACCTGGAAATCACGGGAACGGTAGTTCGTCCTCTGACATTAACAGAGAGAGGTTTATATCGGTGTTTCGTTGGCCCGCGACACGGCTACCGACCGATACCATTGAGCGATTAGGCAGAATCGAACGGTTCATAGATTCCTATCGAATTATTCACCGGCCGGAGTACACGAGCTTTCGATGCTGAATAGCGATACTCTCATTCAGAGCAACCCTGCAAGCGTGTTTCAACCCTGTACTGTCGGCTGTGGAACGTACGAGCACAGTCGAAGAAGGTGGAAAGCGTCTGGAGCAGAGGCTCGTTTCGAATTCAGTTCACGTCTGTCGTCGACGTGAGTCAGATTTGTTTGAAATAGACCGCTGGTCAACTATAATTGTATCTCGTCCCTGTCGCGGTTAACTTCGGTCCTAATCTTCTCATGGAATTATGAGATTAGAATGTAACGATGGAGATCGTGGGTTTGTTGAGAAGTGAATTGTTAAGAATTGGAGAAATGTGGGTTTAAAATTGGAATTGGAATTTTATTGGAATTATTTTATTATATTAATGTTAGAATTTTGAAATTTCAAACTTCAAAATTTGACCTATTTGAAATCTGGATCTTTTCCCATAAGATGATGGAACTAGAATTCTTTTCGAAATAAGACAAATAGTTTCGATTGTAATTTTGTATCTGTAAAAATATAGTCTTCTAAAAATTGTCTTCGCGAAAGAAAAGAAAAAGTTACCATTTTTTCTCAAGCACTCCGTATCTCACAAAGCCTGGTAAAATTACCCTCGAGTGTCCGAAATGACACAATCTCTGACTCGAGATCAAATAGAACAAGCTTATACGACAAACCACAACCCTTCTCCCGCAGTGTATCAACTAGATCGATCGATCTAACCTTCTAAGTTCAAAAGTTTTGACTCCCCGTAGACAGTTGGAACGTTTTACAATATGGGTCGCAGCAGGTAGTTGTAGAACAGAAAATCTGATACGGGACACGAGCGCGTTAAGATCGTTTCGGATCTCGGAACGACGTGAAATTTACGGAACAAGGAGGATATATGAGTTGGAAGTTTTACGAGGTTCGATATCGATCTACGGTTCGCGTTGTTGCGCGTAGCGTAACCCTGAAATTGAAAGCAGTCCGGTTGGAAAAGGGTGTAGAGCAGCTCGTGACAAAGCTTGGAAGAACCGAAACGTCGTGTATCTGTCTCTTCTCTGGGAGGGTTCTCACGGCGGCGGAGACGTTAGGTTGTTGCCGTAGACATCAGATATCAGCTGGTCGTGTAACGATGACGCAACGCTATCTCGCGAGGATCAGCAGACGAAATAACGCGTTTGACGGCGAGGTACGGTGTCACGCCTTGGGGAAAAATGCCGCGACGACAGGACGTCGCGTCCCCTTCCTTGTAATTTACCGGGAATAACTTCTAAGGTAGTGTAAAGGAAGAGGAACAGGATAATTTATTGCAATTTTTCAGACAATTTTCGTAATTAAGGAGATAGGCGCAGGAAGAGCCTGAGTGTAAAATCGTGATTTTGAGAAAAGGCAAAAATAGGATTTAAATATTAACGAAGCACGGTTTATTAATTTTTTTTATGAATGATATGTAAATGCAATTTTGTGGATATATACATTTTTGAACGTAGAACGTATAGATCTTAATTTATCTCGATCAGTTTAATTTAATTTCGATTGGAGATGTGGAAATTAATTTTGCAAAGAGTGAAAGATAATTCTGTTTACCTCGATGTCAAGATCGAGAAGCGTATTTCATACACGCCACCCTCGCCAGAAAATAAACGATTTAAAAAAAAAAGAAGAAGAGATCTCCTTTATAAATTTCGCGGGGTTCCTTATAAATTGCCGGTGTCGCTGGGGCACTTCCCATTCTTTCTCGCGAGACACGTAAATATTTACAGGAATTGGCCCGCGATAAAGAAGATTCGGCCACGGAGCAATGGACAGAGGTCAAGCAGCCACGAAGGAGTAACGATACCAACCGATCGTACATCAGAATACTTATACCGCGGACCTTTTTCGGGCCCGACCTCGAAAACAGAGAGGTCAGAGATGGACCACACGCGTGGCACGTACCTGATCCTTGTTCGGGGTCCTCTCGCGAGTCCTCGTACCACCGTCGATGATTCTTCCATTCTTCTTCCCCCTTTATTATTATCTACGTTTTCTACTCTTTCTTCTTTGCAAATTTTCATCTCATTCGTGGGGCATTTTTCGCCATTTTCTCTTTCCGTTGCTGTATTTTTACCGCGTCCCAATTTTTTTCTCAGTGATCCAGAATATCGACGTGTCCAGAATTCAGTTCTATCGTAATTTTTTGTAATTAATTTCTTCGACGTTTACCTTTCTGTCTTCGTTTAATTTTTCTCTCTTCATATTTCAACCTTAGTTAACCCTTTATAGCTCTATTTTACCGAGAAGTTACATACTGTCTAACTACCCTTTATACATCTCATTTTATCTGTCATTGCTAGCCAATTTCTTCATCCTTCTTCTGTAAAAATGTAAAATTCTAATCAACCCCAACACTCCTTCTCACGACCAAAGAAAAATCGCAGCGCAAAAGAATCCTGGAAAAATTCCTCATTGAAAGTGAAATCCATCGGTCAATCCTATTAGCAGCTCCCCCGAAGGTACTCGCAATCAGCGCCCGAAAAAATACCGTTGCAAAACGGTTTCGAAATCGAACGTCAGGTTCTCGTTTATAGAAATGAAATCGCCGCGTAGGCGGCAGGTTTGTTTCCCCCTTGTCTCTCTTTCTCTCTCTGCTCTTTTCCCCCTTTGCTTAAGACCTATCTATCGGCTTCCTTCGTCCCTTTGTTTTTGCCGTGCGCGGTCCTTATTGCATTCCCCGCGGTCCGCGTCGTTAAGACGTGTCTCATTGTCATAGAGAGGGCATAAACCATCCACTTGGTTAATACACCGACGTGTTTTATTACCCGGGGAACAGCCGCGTATCGGAGATGCAATACGCCATTCCAGCGGGCGTTTGATAAATGCCTGGCGTGCGTCGGTACACGGTCGCGGCGATTTCGCCTAAGAAATTATCGGATTTTCGGTTGGCGACGCGTGACAATGCCATAACCGACGACGACGACGTTTCAACCTGTCGCATCATCCGCGTGTCTTTCACTCTGGGGATTTTACGAGCGGGAATAAACGAGAGTTTGGAATTGCTCGTTCCTTGGAAAAGGGGTGGTTTTTCTCGTTTTGTCACTTGACGCGCGAGACTTGATCTTTGGGAGACGTGATTTTTGTTTCCTGTTTCGTTCGGTTGGGTGTTCATTTGTGCGAGTGAAGGAGGAATTTGAGTGTGTTTTTTGGTATTTTGTTATGTTTCTAAGTTTTTATAACGAATCAGAGTGGTATGATCGAAGATTTGGTTGGAAATGTGGTACGAAGAGGGGGGGAAGAATTTCCATTGGAAGATTTCCACGTGGGATGTGCAGAGCGTAACTAAATAGAAATTTTTTCAACAGATAGAATAATAGATAATTTTGTAGCGCAATTGTGGACGATGTAGTTAGAAATCCTGAGAAAAAAAGCTAGATTTGTGCAATCTGATTACTCTTCTAATTACCATTTTCTACTTTGTTTCCATACATTATTCCTCTGTACCTTTCACATTATCAATTTTCCTGACACACAATCCTCCACCAATTTCCTAAAAATTTAACAAACCTCGCACACTTGTTCAAGTACAATTCACCAAATCGACAAATTACCAATACCAACTTCCTTCCAAACTTCACAATCAACAGTTACATTCACTTCTATTTTTAACAAATCGTTGAATTTTCTGTTACAGGTAAGAAACGAGCCAGGCCACGTTTTCCAAGTATTTCAGCGACCGTCGTAAAGCGGGATCCCGAAGAAATTCCAAGTCTGCGAGTATAACGAAACAATTCTCGAACAAGCTTCGATCCGGCAGACACTCCTTAAGACCGTACACTAATTTCTAATTTCCCTCGAAGATTCCTCGAGGAGCCTCGCGCTATCCAGGTTGCGGTAACTTTTCTCGTTAAACACACGCCGAAT
>NW_017100322.1:140736-149618 GCF_001263275.1 Habropoda laboriosa | reverse complement strand
AACCCTTCTTATTACGTAACTTGCCGGGATGGAAGCTAATTAGACGGAACGCGAAAGTTTACGCAGTATCGATGTGTATCTTTCGCATAATAACGCCTGGTCTCTGTTAGAAAAATCAATATGGCGGCCGGTGTAGCTGGCAGCTACTATTTGACCGGTTTGTGTTTGGACGATCGATTTCGACCCAACTATCGATGGTGCCTCGACTTTGCCCCATTTGAAACTTCGTGTCGGAGTTAAATATTCATTTCACCAGGTTCAAGAATCGATTCTCGTTCACGGGAGGAATTTTAGACCCTTCTCGATGGCTCCGTTCTTTATTTACACATTTACGCGGCAGGTCACATTTGTAATTCTATTTGGGTATTTTTGTTAGGTAGGTTCAGGTGTTTTTCTATTTTATTCATTCAGAGATCGGTATTTTTGGCCCGGGTCTTTGTGGACGATTGTACATTCTGTTAGGTTCGAGTGTATTTTGGTGTGGTTGAATATTTGCTATTTCAGTGTATTTAGATTGGGGCATTTGAAAGTTCAGTCTATGGAGATTGGGATATTTGCAATTTTAATGCAACGAAATTGGTACACTTGCAGGTTTGATGCACTTTAATTAGAATACCTGCTATTGTGGTGCACTTAGATTTGTGAATACCAAAGGTGAATCGTTCCGAAATTCCGCAGTTTAAACTATTCTTTTACTGTAGATATTTATTTATGGACAAGGTAGACTAAGGTTATGTTAAAAATAGAAAATCGATTCCAATCAAATTCGACTAATTCTCTTTCACGAATTAAAACACAGTGCAACAGAGGTAGAAATCTTGATACGCCATTTATAATTTCAACAGCTACCTAATTTTTCAACACCGAAAAATTTAATTTAAATTTGCCAATTAATTCCCAAAAATACGTCAAATCTACCAATGTCAGAGAACCACCCTCGTCAGAAAATGACATAAAATGAGCTACCCTCTTCCATTGTCACACGACCTCATACTCTGGGAGTATGACTACCCACAGTAGAGATTTGCAATGCCGTTCACTCGTTTCTAAGAAGCTGCCGAACTATCTGTCTAAAACGTGGTACCTCTTTGATCATTTTTTGTACACGCGATGTAATACAAAATAATCTCAAGAGAGATTAAAATTGCTCGAAATAAAGAGAAACATCGATCAGCAAAGATCAATCCCGCCTAAGTTATCTCGGCACAAACTTTCCATTCACTCTCCTCCTCCGTTTAACCCTCGAAACGACCGAATAATCGGTAACCGTGCAACTTAAGTTCAAATCTCGAACCGTCCTCTGGACGTTCAACGAAACGAGAGGTCTCACACAACCAAAGACAGAACACACGACTGTGTTAAATTATTCCCCCGGCTTGCATACTAGATGATGTGGTCCCGTAAACTATTACGAGTCGACACGAGTGGCGAACACTTTGAGATAGCCAGCCGATTACGAGCTCGTTTTATGCTCCCGCGGCTTCTGTGGCTTCCCTCCAGTTGAGTTGTTCACCTATTTTCCCTGCGTCTTGTTTGCATCTCTTACTGTGTGCTCCATGAAACGTTTCTCCCCTGTCCTTTTCCACCGTTCAATTATGTAAACGTTCGCTCGCCGAAGCACCAACTGAATCGTCTTCGAATTTTCATCGGACGTTCCACAGTGAACAAAACTGCACACGAAACAGCGGAATAAACGTTCGACAAAGAGAGAGTTGGCTTGAATTTCTAATTAGCAGGGAGTTTCCACGATTCCATGGAAATTCGAGAGAACGTCGATAAACGCGTGTGTTAGTTATGGTCGCTTTTAGGGGTGGAAAGTTGCGAGAGAAGGCAGGTTGTTTCGTCTGAGAACGGCGAGTTCGTTGGAGAATTTCACTGGAAGTTGAGCAGTTGCTCGTAGAATTAACCCTCGAAAGCTGTAAATTGTTTCATATCTTACTTGAGCCTAGATGGAATCGAGACGTGCCACGAACGAGTTGAATTACGGAGTTTCACCTGAGAGACGAACTTCGAATCTGTGGCGACCGCCACGGGGGGCCACGCACTTAGGCCTGGCGACTCTTGGCCCTCGAGGCGAAGAATCGAGAGATGTTTTTCCAAACATCTCCGAGTTTCTTCGTCCTCGAGGACAAGAGTATTGCGCCCCCACTTCCTGGGACTTTCCCAGGGAAAAGGGGCTACTTAAGGGAGCCCCTTTGGTCGTGGACCTTCTCTGCACGCGCATCATGTAGTTTACATTCTTCACTTGGCGAGTAATCATTTGCACCACGTCACTTCCAAAAATCGAAGATAAGAATTTAGAGTGAAATGTAATTGCGAGGTTTCTAGGTGAAGGAGAAAATGCAGAGCTCTCCATTTTATTTTTTTGCCAATAGATTGTGCAATACTCTTTTCGATTTTTAACTGGAGGCACGTTTCATCGTTTCCCGCGAGAGTCGCACTTTTCTGGCTGGATTCTTGGAAGTGAAATAACAGCGGCGGGTTTATTTTTCGTTGGATGTCGAAGTGGAAGAAACCTCTGTCGAGGCGAATAAACAGGCAGCGTATAAATTGAACGGGTGTTTCTATGTTTCGTATTACTGCAATTGGTTGTTGAATTTCCCGGAACGAGGACGTTTGTACGTTTTCGTCGCGGATGGAATCGAATATTCCGCTTCGAGACGTGAAGCGTGTAAATGTGGAATGAAAATGTGGAGTATTTGAAGGATCGATAATTTTTTATCAGTTCGAGTAGCGATGTATATTTGTGTGCGGCGTTTTATTGGAACCGTCGGTGTCTACGAGTTTTATGCGCATAGGAAGAATACCCTGGAGACGGTGTATTTATTTCCAGCGAAGGAATCGAACGCGGAGGAAATTATTTCCGGGTGATTGGGGTTGTTCTGAACTTTTTTATTTTAAATTTGCATGTGAAATAGTCCGTGTTGGCGTTTTCTGTCGAAAATTATTCGGTGGCTGCGAAACGAAGTATTTGTTCGTATTTTCGTGTGTCAGCGTGTTTGTATACTAGCGAAACATATTAATTTTAAGTAAAAAGTAGCTGTTTTTATTTGATAGTGGGAAAACATACGAATTACTCATTCGTATATTGATAGTAAACTTTGAATCACGAGAAAGGGTTAAGTAAAGTGCAGTGTCTCCATTTTGCATAGAAATCGAATGAAAAAAATACTTTCACGTTCCTTAAGGTTAATATAATAAAGCCCTTGTAGAAAGTTTTTCGTCGAGTCAATAATTTTCTTTAAAAAAAAATACCAAATTTAGCTATCATTTTCAGGCCTCCAGGGTGGTCCAACCCCTCAAGGGTGCAACTGTAAATTCAATTTCTGAAGAACCATATTTACATATTGATTTACAGTCTGTTCTACCACTAACCCAGAATATAATCACGCAGGCCTTTGAATTTTCTCCAATTTTCAGTGCAAGTATGCAATACCCAATACAATTTACTCAGAAAATAAAAAAATCTTCAAAACTATTTCCACGAGAAATAAAAACACACTCAGGAAACAACAAATACGTCGAATAGGTACTCCACAATTTGAAAAACCAAATATTATACATAAAATCCTATCTACATTATTCCACAACTAATTCCGAAAATAAACGTAACACTACAAAACGCCCAATTCACCAAAAAACCCCGACAAATTCACCTTCCCCCAGTTCACAATACCCCGCACAAAGCATTCCATCGATTTAGGCGCTCGTCAAACCTCAAACTATCGCAACCACCGTTCCCCAATCTCCACTTCCGCGTGGAACAAAGCAGCGTCATTTTTTCACCCCGTACCCACGAATAACATTCGAATCTGCCGCGTTTACGATTCACACGAGAGTGGAACCATTTCACGGTCCGCGTTCACAGTGGCGAGAAGAACGGTCGGGCTAAAACGTGGAAGCGCGACGCGGTGGCCTGATAAGCGCCATGAAACGTCTGTCAGCGCCGCTGGCGCAGCCCAGAGAGAGAGAGAGAGAGAGTAGGCTTGTCAGGCCGTGTAATGAATTTATTGTTGGAAGAAGAGTATCCGTGCCGCGGGCGACACGGCTACAGATAAGATAACCGCGCGACGATTAGTTTGTTCGCCAGGAGAGAGACGCTTTCGTTCCGGTTTCGAGTGTTCTCTGGTGGAAAATAGAGAGGGGACCTAACTGGTGTACAACGATTAGCATGTGCCCGCGAGTTCTTCCGGATGCTTTGAACTGCGCGCGGCGTTTTCAATGGAGAACAAGATAGGAGGAATTTTGGTTTAGCTCCGGTGCTTTCTACCTGTTACCGTGACAATGCGAGAGCTTGAAATTTGTCCTCCTTTCAGCGACGTTTTATCACGTTTTTCGGTTCTTTTGTTTGGAGATTGCATTGTTGGGTTTTAATTAGAGGCACCTTGGATGTGACAGTATTCTGGGTTTTATTTTAGTTTCGCGTTAGTCTTGGACGAGGAGAAGTTACGCGGGCTGTGTTGGGTTAGGCGGAAGGAGCTTATGAATATTAACGAGGTTTGCGGAGGGGAATGATAATCGAGTATGAAATTAAGGTGGAAAATAGGGGCTTTAGAATTCTATATTTTTCTAGAGAGAAACTCTCAAGTCTTGAACGCTTTGTGTAGTTCAAAGACAGTCGACTAAGTGTTGAGTTGCGTTGCACTGAGAACATTCGAGGGCGAATGTCGGTTCAGGATGGCCGAGTGGTAGTATCGGGGGGCCTCCATACCCAAATAGGAAACCGACAAAGGAGGAGAATAGAGAGGGAGTGGTTGGCGTAGCGCGCAAAGCCTCGGCTTAGTCCGATTCCCGTTGGGTCCCTCGATATTTTTCCGTCGTCGGTTCCTACAAAATTGTACTTAAACTTGTAATTGCACAAAGAATTTTTCACGAGATCTATCGAATTATACGAAACACTTCCAATGTCTCATCTCTTGCTCAATTTCCAAAGCAAGAGCTCCTCCAGCATTTTCCCATAATCTCGACCGATTACGAATTCAGCATCCTTACGAAATAAAGCGAAAAAAAAAAAGATAAAGAAGGAACGAGCATACTCTGGTGCAACTCTACAACTCCATTTCGCTTTACACCCGGGCGATTTTCAGAGAAAAATATCTTCTCTCTGGTAGGGTGCTCGCGCTCGAGCGAACTTCTCAAAAGGTCTTTGGTTTTGCATGGGCTGCAATTGGGGTTAACCCACATCGTTCTAACGTAACCGCGTGCACCGCCTCTTTCGCCCTCCCCTCTCGTAACCCTTTCGTTTGCACACTTTATCTCTGTTGCCGTTTTGCTGCGTCGCTAAAAGAGAGAAGCACGAGAACCAGGAACGGCACGGTTGCTGCTACACGGCTCGTGAAAACTGAATGCCGACGCGCGATCATTTGCACTTTGTTCCGTAGCGACGATAGATAGGTATGTATCCTCTCTGTACGTGTAGGATGAAAGGCACCGTTGATTTTCAGAGCAGAAAAATCATCCGGAATCTCGGGTGCCTTTTTTGTAGACGAATCTCTGTGTTGCTTTTCCTTCTTTTTGTTTATGGCGGAGAACTTTAGTTTGCGAAGAAATTAGCGGACAGAGTGGGAAAGTGTGTTTGAAGGAGATTGGAGAAAACGGGGTAAACGTGTGATTCATTTCAGGAGGAAATATAGTAGTAATGATTTATGGAGCAGGAAAGTGTGTTTGAAGGAGATTGGAAAAAATGCAATAAATGTGTGATTAATTTTTTTAACGACAGTTGTGAAATTTTTTAATCACTGTTTCAGTTTGCTTCATGTTCAATAAATTTCTTGGCACTCAGGAATGAGAGTGTATGTGGGTTTCTTTGAGCACTGAGATTTTGTTTTTATTCGTATCTTTATTTAAAATCACATAACAGGTAGTAATAATAACGAATTAAAATACCAAGAGTACATGTAAATTAACAGCGCTACTATTTACTTTGGCGGGAAATTCAAACGGTTTCTTTGTACCTTCTTTCTTAAGATTAAAAATTTTCACACGGTAAAAAAAAACGCACACTTGTAAAAGCTTGTTTTCAAGTGCACACACCTAGCAGATGGTTCGAAGGCAAGTGGTTAACGGTAAACCTTGGGGAAAGAGGTTCCTTTTGAGTCTCACGGTGGAAAAACGACTGTACGTACTCGAGAGGGGAAGCGAGTACGGCTAGAAGTCGAAAATATGCATCGGACGGTGGCCTGTTTGACTCGTAAAATCGCGAATGTTTACCGTCGTTAATCTGCGCGCGCCACAGCTCAAAGAGGGTGTTTATTACGCGGCGTCTTACGAGCATGCCAAACTGGATTATCGGCGCTCGGGGATCGCGTCCAGTGAATCACGCCGCTTTGGACGCCAGCGGGAGTCCAATATGCGACTTTATAGCGCGTAAAAAACATCCAGCCGCGTGCCTTATCATCGGTGCAAAGGATTGTAACGCGCGCTTTATGCCCCCTTCGCACCTCGTATATCCCGCGTTCGATCTTACGCGATCGGCGATACTCTCGCTGACTTCCTGATCCTTCGTCTAAGATTGGAAAAATTTATCTATCTCGTAAAGAATTTTTTTCCTTATGGAATGTTACTTTGCAGAACGTTGATATGTTCTAGTTTACTGTATAATTATTGAAATTACAGGGAGTGCTCTGTAAAAAGTGCCTAATTAGCTTATGTCGTAAAATTCCATTTAGATCATCTGTAAAAATAAAGTAATGAAATATTCTAAAATAATTTAGGGACAGATAGCGATAGTACCTAATTAGTGAAATAATGAAATATTTTATTTTAACGAAATTCTATATTTAACCCTTTCGTGACCATGGAACTAGGCAATCAGTACACCACTAACGGACGTGTCGTCGTGCCACTAGTGCACACCATGAGTGTCTCGCGTTTTTCGAGCTCCCAGTGTGAACCTCGTTGGAACAGCAGAGGACTTAAGGATGTATTGAATAAAGGGAATTACGCGCTTAGTAGATGCCGGATATAACCGGCGCTAGACAGTGTGAAGCATTTAGTGGATGCCGGATATAACCGGCGATAGACAGTGTGAAGCATTTAGTGGATGCCGGATATAACCGGCGCTAGACAGTGTGAAGCATTTAGTGGATGCCGGATATAACCGGCGCTAGTCGCGAAAGGGTTAACAATAAAAGATAATTTTCTAATAGTAACGCATGAAGTGAGTGATCAGCGTAAATAAATCTTCAAACGCTTGATAAAGTGAAAAAAGAAATTAAGCGACTAATTGTAATTACCATAATTAACTATTCGAATAGAATTTCCTGTTCAATGAAAAAATTAGAATTTTCTAATTTCAGTGAAATGGAATATTCGACAATTATCGTTGACAAAATCTCACTTGCTCGATTGACGTTACATTTTAACACGAAGTAACTACTTTTAGCCCGCGATAAGAGTACACTCGCTCTCAGGACAGCAAGTTTCCTTAATCTGCGATTTTTAACTTCTCCACCAAGGATCAGACTTATCTTTTTGGCGGTTTCATCCTCGAGTCTGTTCTCGACGAGTCTACCAGTGTCTAAGACGATAAGGCTCTGCCTAGGTGACACTCGGAGATACTGGAATTACGACTACCGGTTTTCCTCTGGAAGTGCACCGTCAAGGGTTCAAGGCACTCGCCGGAGAACTTCTTCCAGGAAGCTCGTTATGAAATGTTCGCAGAAAATCGCGGCCCGTTACCGGCAAACGACTGTCTCCCTGATTTCACGAACGCTTCTGTGAATGGAAGTGGGAAAATTGTTTGTGTACCTGACAATTAACGTCGACTTGGTTCCATTGTTTTTGGGTTACATTGAGAATGCACGGCAACTTCTTTGTTTAGTTTCGACTTGGAAGAATTTTTTTAGGTAAATTAATAACGAGAATTAGATATGCAAGGTGTCTCCAAATAGCATAATTTGGGAAGAGGTGAATTTGGAGGATAAAGTAAGTCGATATTTATGTGTAGAGTAACGTTTTTAATTCATAATAGAGTAATCTTAGAGTGAAATTTTTTTGGAGGTAAATTAGAGAATTGAACATAGGAAGAGGTGAATTTGCAGGAAAGAATAGGTCGATAATTATGTGCAGAGTAACATTTTTAATTTGTAATAGAGTAATCTTAGTGGAGTAGACTTTTTCTCGAGGTGAATTAGAGAATTAAGAAGTAAATGGAGAATTTGGAGTGACAAATTTTGTTTTTACAAGGACTTTTATTTTTCAAGTGGAGAATATAATAGAGAAAAATGTGAGAATGAATGTTATTTAGAAATGGTTTGGTGGCATTTAGATTTCAGTCTAGAGAATCTAAAGGAGTTGAAACTTCGTGGTGAATTCCACCAGAAACAGGACCTGTTCTGCCTCTATTCTTCGCGTTTCGTGATTTAACCGGACCCGAACAGAACTATATCCCCTGTCTACAACTTTTCGAGCTGTCCCTTCTTTTAGTAAACTGGTTTCGGACTTTGTTTCCTAATGGGATTAGCGGGATTAGCATTTGATCTCACCTTGTGAGTCTGGCAACGAAACACGCGAGACCATCTGTGTTCGTTAGCTCGATACCTCCCGTGCACACGCGTTAAATTCACTTTATGCAAATCTGTCATTTGGTCCAGGCTTCGGTGCACTTTTAAAATTGACTTGTAGACACTGATCCAAATATTTTACGTTCGGTATGGTATTGGAAATCATTTATCAAATCCTCTATAAATGCTCAATTAAAATGCTCTACTTAAATTTCTAAGTGTTCAAAATTTCAAATTTGCAAATATTTAAATTTTCATATCTTCAAATTTTCATATTTCCAAATATTCAAATTTCCAAATATTAAAATTTCCAAATATTCAAATTCCCAAATTTTCATATTCCCAAATATTTAAATTCCCAAATATTTTAATTTCCAA
>NW_017100322.1:120723-140645 GCF_001263275.1 Habropoda laboriosa | reverse complement strand
CAAATATTAAAATTTCCAAATATTAAAATTCCCAAATTTTTTAATTTCCAGATATTCAAATCTTCAACACTCCACTCTACCAACTATTCAAAAATCGTATCTTTCTCACTGCAATATACAATCTCAATCTTAACTTAAAACAAAGCACGTTACAGTACCCAAATGAGCACTGACACTCACTCACCTTCACAAAAAAATTCCAACTAAAATTTCTCAGGTTTCAAAGAGCTAATCATCGCAAAAGAAAAAAATTCAATATGAACGAAAAAATTTCGCAGTGAATTTGTGGTACAAGAATGTCGACCGGTGAAGTACGGCTACGCGCGAGTCGAAAGGATTCATCGACATTTCTGATCGGAGAAAGAACGCGTGAAACGGGATCCAATCACGAGGGCAAGGAGAAACTCGATTTTTCGTTTGATCGACGCCGGATGATGAAACGTGAGACGAAACGAGAGTAGGTACAGGAATCGAGATTGTTCGCGGACGCTGGAAATCTGAATAAATTTGTTAGATAGGATCGGCCTCTATTCACGCCCGACTTCTGTCCGCTTTTCCCTTTCCGTTCACGTAAAAATCTCGCCTCTTGTTAGCCAGCCAGCCTTCGATGTAATCGAATCGAGGCGTGGAAAAATAATAAAAAAAAAAGAAGAAAAAAAAGCGATCGTTCCTCGTTTCTCCATGCGTAAAATTTCATTCTAACGACGATCAGATTTGACTAGGAGCTAAAGTTCCACCTTCGAGTGAATTCAATAGATGGGAGGATACCGTGAGTACTTGGAAATCGTCGATTCGACAGAATTTAATGGATGCTTGAATCGGTATGGAGATCAGGAGGAAAAACATTTGGCTGGTCGTAAATTGGAAATGTTGGGATATCTGCGGATTGAAATTTCCCTCAGCTTCCCCATTTCCGTTAATTGGTGAGGTAAAAGTGCGTGGTACGGATTTCGGTTCTACTACGATTTATTACGTAGCTTAATCGTTTGCGATAATGTTTATTATTTCAAAAGTAGGTTACCGTATCGTGTTGTTTTTTAAACCGTGATAAAAAGAATATAGGAATGATAATTGTGTTTCGATAATCAATTTTTTTCATCCAGAAGCATTTTTTGTTCGTGTTATTGTAAAATTGCAAGAATGTTTCTTTTCGTTCAATTTTTCAATATAGAATATCTTTTGGAGTTTTATTATTTTTACGAGTATTTTTGTAAGACGAGACACAAGGTTGATATTCGAGATACGAATCTGTGGAATTTTCGAAGTTAGAGTGTCCTATCTATCGATTTTAATCTGGTTTCGTTGCATGAGAAAGCGAGGGACGAAGGTGATCGAGAATAAAGAGATCGACATTGGTCACGAGATGGAATCTTGAGTGATTTTCAAGCTCTGATTTCATCGTCCCCTTTGTAAAGAGGCTCTCTGTTGCGTTAATAATGCCATAGCTGGCCCTCTCTCCTCCTTCTGCTCTATCTATTTATCTTCGTGTCGTCTGTCCGGCTTCCTTTCTTCTTTGTACCCCGTATTTTACGTTGTCTCTTGTCCACAACTGCACCCCTTTACCCGTTCTTCTGTTAATTTAGGCATCTACGTGTTCATCCGCCGCTCCGTTATCCTGAATTCTTTCTTCGGGCTCGGTTGTCACGTTTTTCTCTCGTGTTGTGTCTGAGAGAAATCGAAACCTCCGTATTGTTTTCTTAAATTTCAAATTTTCGTATCTTCAGATTTTCATATCTCCAAATATTTAAATTCCCAAATATTTAAATTCCCAAATATTTAAATTTCCAAATTTTCATATTTCCAAATATTAAAATTTTCAAATATTAAAATTTCCAAATATTAAAATTCCCAAATATTAAAATTGCCAAATTTTCAAATCTTCAAATTTTCATATTTTCAAATATTAAAATTTCCAAATATTAAAATTTCCAAATATTAAACCTCCCAAATTTTCAAATCTTCAAATTTTCATATTCCCAAATATTAAAATTTCCAAATTTTCAAATCTTCAAATTTTCATATTTCCAAATACTTAAATTTCCATTTAAAAAAATTTCAAATGTGAAACATTTAAACCGCAATACTTTACAGCACGTTTAATTTACGTGGCGTAAAGTTAGAGACGAATCTACGTTCATTTGAGCAGGTAACTAGAGGAGAAGAAAGTAATATCGGAGCATCGTAGATTGAGAGCAAGAATTGAACGGCGGACATCCGAAACGATCCAGCTCTAGTGGAACGTTTCAGACAGTCCATCTCTGAAACTATTAAACGGCGAAAACTCTCATAAAAATACTCGCCTTTGTAGGTTTGTCGATTCCACGAGCCAGTGAATCCAATTTTTGCCAGGAACAATTGTCCAATAGTCGGTCGAATCACTGGGACATCAAATAAATGAAATTACATTCGAAAATCTCTCCTTAAATCTACTCTGTTCGTTGAAATCATCGCTATAATTAAAAGAAAAAATTCTTATCCTAAAATTTTCCTAAAAATCTACTCTATACTCGTTCAATTTACTTTCTTCACTTCCGACAAATTTATTACCTTTATTACCTTCGTCTATTCACCTGTGACACGCGACACAAAATTAAGAAAATTTCCAAAAAGAAAGCACCCTCAAAATTACACCCTCTTTACACCCTAATGGGACTTCGCAAAACAAAGCACGAAAATTCAACCCTTTCCGTACCCTAATGGCACTTTATCCCGTCCCTAACAACAACAACAATAACTCAAGGAGTTTTTGTTGCTCGAACAGAGGGAATCGAGAAGTGGAGAAGAGGCGACGGGATTTCGATTCGAGACACACGGACGATTTCGTTGCCTCCTCACGTGCCCGCGCGGGGCCGCCGCGCCGCATCGATATCGAGGGCAATTATTTCTCGATCTATAAATCTCGGCGGCCGTTTTATACGGTGGCGTGACCGACTGGTCACCACCAGAGATCTTAGTGCATTTCAGTGTCCCGGCCTCGTGAGATCAGGATTTCTCGTGCGCGCATACGCTAAAGCCGCCGCTTTGTTCCACTCGCTTGATTGTACTCTGCCTGAAACAATAAACATAACGGGAAGGGAAAATTGAACATACCGGGTGCAAATTAATCGAACCCGGTCGTGTTCGGTGTTTCTTTTAAACGTGCAAGAGCTACTTTCCTATTCTCTTTTCACCTCGGTTATCGATAGAACATTCTGCTCCCATTTGGCCTTTGCTTACTTTCCAGTTTAAGGATTCCGGTGGGAATTGAAAATAGGGTTTCGTTCGTGGAGAAAGGTGGCTCTGCGAGGTTTCGTTTTTATGCCAGAAACTTCTTCCTTTGTTTTAATCATATTTTCTTGTGGATTCTTGACAATTCTGGTCGCTTTAGCTAAAAAATCTCCCGTTTAGCAATTTCTCGAATTTTTGAAACTCCCGAAGCAAAGTTAGAATGTCTTACGCGCTTTGTAGAATTCTATTTACCCTTGGATGTTGAAAAATGTTACTTAGAATCGTGCGAAATTTAGTGCAATTTCTCTTTCCTTTCTTCCATTGTACTTCGCCATTGAAGCTCCAAGAATACGTTGGTTCATCTAATTCCTCCAGGAAAGCGTCTTTTCAGACGAATGTGAATCGACGTTGCATTGTTCAAATATAAATTGTTCCTCGGTACTTCTAAAGAAGGGAAAGAATAGGGGAAGAATTGAATGGGACGATCCACTTTTCTACCTTTCTTTCTTTTTAATTTGTTTGTTGGAATAAATGTTCGTTAAAAATCTGCGCGTTGTTCGATAAAGTGGAACGATGATTTATCACGATGAAATATGTTATTATAAGAGGGAACTGTGAATTTAGACCCTTCTGACACCGGTGTTGCCTTCTATAAATCCCCGGATTAATAGGCTTTGGAGGATCGAGGGATTCTTATCTCCATAAAAGCAAAACAGACTTAGGAAATCAGCTGATGTTGCAATAAACCTTCGTCTTCGTCGTCAAGCTGTGACATTTAATTAAAGATATTAAAAACGCCGACTTATTCACTTCTATGATATATAAAGATACAAAAATTTATTTGGAAAATATCGAATCAGAATTACGAATTCAGAAAATGTCATTGGTTCAGTGAATGAAAGTTTAATAACCGTCTTCCTTTTTTAATTGAACTAAATGCACACAGTTAGCTACATACACTACCGGCCAAAAGTTTGGAATCACCTCCCACTTTTCATCAGTATTAAATCTGCTGCTAATATTTTATAGATTTGAAGTTTATCTCAATTCTACATTTATCAATTTATCTCATATCAATTGATTCGAATGATAAAAAAATTCTCAAAGTCGCTGACTTTTTTTGGGGGAAATTGCAATGCTCAGTGATTCCAAACTTTTGGCCGGTAGTGTATAGATTAAATTAAATCAGCAACCCTTTGTCAACCCTTTTAATTATACGATTAACCGTGGAAGCAGCATTTAAATTCCTGCATTTCTCCTAAAAAGTCCTTCAGCTATCCCGCTTTTCCAGCCTGAAACTATTCAGACCAACACGGAAACCGCCTCTATTGCACAGGCAAAAATTTCTTCCATTTGCCAGAACTAGGTTATGCGAAAAGTTGCGCGAGACGTAACCGCCAGGTTCTCCAAGTTCAACAATCCACTGGAAGCTTCTCCAGGCGGGTTAGACTTCTCGCAAGAAGATGAATAATAAACACACGTTTCACCTCGAATGCAACTGCGAATTTCTCTCGTTCCTCTGTGCATACGTATACACACGCGGCTTGATATGCGCACGGAAGGATAAAGCGCTCGCGAAATACTTCGTCGGAAGGTCAAAGTAACGGATACATCTGAAAGTGACCAAAAAATTTGTACGAAGTGAAATCAGAAAATTTTCTGGAAATTTTCAACGAAGGCTTAGTTTTTTTGCAGTATCTGCAATCGAAAGCCTTCTCTGTATCGTACCGCCGCAAAATTACATTTAAATTCCAACAACTTCGGATAAAAAAATGAAAAATAAAATTCCAGTGAAAAACTGGAAATCTCGGAAACTGTTATGATTAATTTCACTCTCTCAGAGTGATTTTTCACCGGAAAAAAATTCCCCTGCATACTTGATTACGTTTCACATACCTACGAACAAAGTTTCGTTAACAAAATCGGAATTTTCGGGACGGTCGATTTTCCTCGTGAGAAAGGGGAAACGAAACGCACAGGCTATGTCTGCAGGCGTGCTTTTATTTCACTTTAATTCGCGAAACACGGCAGTTCTCATCCGCATAGTTGGCGGAATTACACGAAAGATCAGGCGGGAAGTAATGAGGCCCGTAATGACGAGGAATCGAGAAAACGCGGCTGCTTTATCGTACTCGTACAGAAGGGGTTAATTGTATTATTCCAGCGATGCGGAAAGTTGTTCGTCGCGGCGTAATTGCTAATCTCTCGACGCCGCTTGCGATTCCATTTTCATCTCCGTTGATTACCGCGGGGAATTGTTCGCGGCGATGTACCGTTTCCCCTCTCTCTCTTGATACGAGAACGTTCCCGTTGATACGACGAATAAGAAACAGGATTAAGTAACTGTCACGACGATTCGTCTTTTCCCGGCGTGAGTAATTGGCCGTTTGGAGATCAAAGGGTTGCGACGGAGGCGAGTATTCGAGAATTTTTCCCGTCGATTTTGGTTGCTTCTGGCTTTAATTTTGGTTTATTTGTAGTGCACGATGTTCGTGGAACGATACTGATTTAACGGAGAACTCTCTATGCCGGTGGTTGAAAGGGGTACACTTTGATTACCGGCCGTTGCAATAATCATTCGGATCGATTCTGGCGGAGAACGTTTGCTATGCGAAACATGGACAAATAGCGGCGAACCGCTAAATAATCCTCTGACTTTGTAGCGCGGTGCATGGCGAGAGATTTCGCTTTATCGCGGTGCAGTCCCATCGACCGGGTGCTTCTCTGATTAGAGAATGTCGACTATCGTTGCGGTTTCGAAAGTGTTTTAGCTAGAAGATAGGTTTAAATTGAAATTCTTTATGTTCGTTAACTAGGTACATGTGTATAGCTGTTATTCTAGTCTAACGACGAATGATACGAGGTTGATAAAATTAAGAGAATCCTCGAGGATTTCTAGCGGAAGGACGATTCGTCATGGGACGCTGCATTCGCGAAGGGGAAATTTGCGAGCCGGCGATTTTGCCGGAGGGAGAAAGGGGAGCGAAGGTGAGTCAGAGGATGGAAATGGGGGTTGAAAGAGAGGCTAAAAGCAAGAGAGCAAGGAGGAGGGGGACCAGAGAGAAAGAGAGGGATAAGCGACAGAGAGAAAAATATGGAGAGATATCGAGAGAAGGAGAGAGAGAGAGAAAGAGAGACAAAGACGGAGGAGAGAGTGATGAAGAGAAGGCGTGACGAAGAGGGAGGAGAGAAGGAGAGACAAAGAGGGAGAAGCGAGAGATGAAGAGGAGAGAGCGAGGGAGAGAAATTTGTGGAGAGAGAGAGAGAGAGGAGACATACGAGAAGTTACTCCGGGTAATAACCGAGTGGTGCAGCTGAATTGCCTCGGATGCGATACTCGACGTCCAACCGGAGGCGGATCCGGTATCACGTCACGCTCGCGTATATCGTGGTTGGGCCAGACCTCAGAGGATCGCGTGTTTCCTCGAGACCCCTGATGGATCGGAGCCTGGAAAAATCTGCTGTCGGCTCACGCTGTCTACTTACCTCCGTCAGAGAGTGGACTGACTGTTTTTAACACGCTCGTTTTTCGACCGTCTTTTCACCATCCTCCTCCTCTCCTCGATTGTCAGCTTTTTAATTTACAGACGTGTATGCACCGAGATCTTGAAAGGTCTCGTTCGGGTAAATGAAAACGTGCGGGGTAATTTTTAGATTGCCACGTATTCGATATGTTCCACGGAATCGAATTATCGATCTATCCAGGAGAAATATTTTAGTAACAGGAAACTTTGAAATTAAACGTGATATCTTTCTTTTCTTCTTTTTTTCTTCTTTTTTTTTTTGAGTGAAATTTCGAATATGTTGTTTTTGCAAACAACTCTTTTCTAAAACTATCACGTTCTTCAAATTATGCGGACATCCGACGCGGTGCAACTCGATGCGACGCAACTGTACGTGACCCGAAGCGATACGATGCGTCGTATCAACGACAAAACGTATCACTATCAACAATCGTATCCCAGAAAATCTATCTGAAAAAAAAATGATAGAACAGATATCGTTCAGCTTCATGTCTAAACCATAACTCCGTTTCCTGGATCTCGACGTGATCCAACTTCCTCTTGGAATATGTAGTCTAGTTACTGGACATTTGTCAATTCCTCTTATCTCTTACGTCCATTTTACCTTTCGCAGACTGACACAAATAACATGTTTCATTCATAAATGACTAAAAAATTGTTTCCTTCAAATTCCCATTACTACGCCTTGCAAACTTCTTCGTAGTCTTCAGTTACCGAAAACAAGAATTTCTATACATCTCTTACAGACTTTACATCCATTGTTACCTTTTACAGCTTAACGTAAATAACATTTCGGTAATTAAACAATTATTTCCTTATTTCCACTTGCAAACTTCTTCACAGTCGCGAAACACCCAGAACAAACACGTCCACGACGTCCAAACCGCGGAGAATTCGTCTGAGACGAAAGTTCCTCAAACCCCACCCAAGAATACGCAAATTCCATCGTGTCGTTCCTAAAACGCACAGGCCTCCTCTTTGATTTCAATTTTCACGCGAGTCTCCGTCTTGAATGAGCCATTACCGGGTTGGCACGCGTGCCCCCGCGGAACGACAGACAGTGTGACGCTCCTGTGGTGTGTGTATGTGTATCTGTCGTTTGTTCGTAGCCCGCCGAAAATAACCGCAGCGGCCGACATTACGCGTCTGGCGAAAACTGTTCTCGGGTCGGCGCGACTCGCGTCGCGTTACACAGGTGCCGGTCACGCGATCGCGATGCAGATTCGCGGAAGAGAGAAGCCTTCTCGCCCACTTAGGACCAATTAAAATTGCTCTTAATTACGACTGTCCACCGGCAGGAGAGAACGTTCTCTCTCTCCTTTAATCTCGAAATTTATGAACCCCTCGCGAGTGACACACGCGAAACTTACCCGGGCAACGGTGGTTCGACGTTGAAAGGAGGTTTGATTAATCGGCGGTCTTTGGTAGTTTTTTGAGGGATCGCTTCGGGGAAACGAACGGAGGAATCAACCGCGTGGAAACGTTTATGTGGAACACCGGATACCTGGGTTGTTTGGGTGATGGACGATCGTGGAAACGCCAGTTCTGTGTGGGAAAGTGTGACGCTTTTCGAACGCGGAGATTCTCGGGATATCGTGTGTCGATGCGCGATTTAAAGAGGATTATCGACGTTCTTTGGTTGTTTTATTTAGGCGTTTAGTGGTTGTAGGTTTTTTTTTTTATACGAATTCTGAGGGATAACAGCGTGGAAGTAACGCGAGGGGGGAAATAAGAGAGGTGGAAAAGAGCTGAATTTTGTTTGGAGATTTAAACGAAGATTTGTTTACTGCGACACGCTGTTAGAAAGGTAATATTTTCTGGCTTTCATCTCGTTTTATTGCCGAGGTTACTGCAAAGTGTCGCGGTCGGTAAATCTGCAGGATGAATTTAGGAGATTACTTCTTTTTTTTTGTGATAGGATTGTTGTATCTGGAACGTCGGCATTTGTGGAAATGTGAAAATTGAAGAGTAACGTTTCATTAATAATTAACGTCTGAATTGAAGAAAGGAAACAGATCGTCAAAGGGTTAAAGAAATAATAGAAAAAGATTCTTATATCGTATTAGATATATTTTTAATGATTTTACAAATTTTTCCTTCGCCCTAGATATGTTTCAGTGATAACGAATATCTCTGTTTAATATGTATCCGTGGAGTGGTGTAAGTTCGCGCGAGGGGAATTTGCAGACGGTTTTTCGCAAAGTTTATTACATTTAAATTACATTTTGAAAAGCTGCGATGGAAAATGTAAGTGAGTTGATGAAGGTTTTAAAGAGATTCATTTATGGGCTGTCGCATATGGGATTAGATTTTGCAAGGGCTACACGTAACGTCCTCTCTCCAGCTAGAGACCTCCGATATAATTAAACGCATCCACTGTAGACCAATTAAGTTTACTTGTAATTGCGTCCGCCTCCTTTGAGAATGCCCGTGTGGAAATGGAAACGCTGAAGGGGGAAGGAGTATAAAATGTCACGAGTCGTTCAAATGTTAAAGAGGTATTTTAACCTGTGTACCACGTTCACGTTAATCAGGTTAAAGAGTTATTACGTGAAATAAGCTTGAATTTTCCATGCAACAGCTTCGTCATGCGAACGATCATATTCTTTCGGAATTAGACATTTTCTTCCACTTTTACCATTTTCTCCTATTTTCATCATTTTCTTCCATTCAGTATTTTCTTCTATTTTTGTTATCTTCTTCTATTTTCAACATTTTCTTTTATATTTATCATTTTCTTCTATTTTCATTACTTTTTTCTATTTTAATCATTTTCTTCCACTTTTACCATTTTCTCCTATTTTAATCATTTTCTTCCACTTTCAGTATTTTCTTCTATTTTTGTTATCTTCTTCTATTTTCAACATTTTCTTTTATATTTATCATTTTCTTCTATTTTCATTACTTTTTTCTATTTTAATCATTTTCTTCCACTTTTACCATTTTCTTCTATTTTTAACATTTTCTTCTATTTTAATCATTTTCTTCTATTTTCAATATTTTCTTTTGTATTTTAATCATTTTATCCTATTTTCGTCGCTTTCACGTTACACCTTCATGTCCGACGTCAACTTACGTGTCGCTAAGACGCGAAACTCTAATCCCCGGCGCTCTTCTTCCTGTACACGCAATAAACACGTTCGACTTCCCTGTAATCCTCTTACATCGAACGTTTAATTACCTCTCATCGCGATTCCACTGGAGGTTACTTTGTATTTCGCGTGGAAAGCTGGTCCGAAGTGACTCTCCGAACGGTGATTCTATCGCGTACGTCCTTTTGAAATGTAAAATATTCGTGGCACGCTCCGGACAAAGGGCTACTCTCGATACGTGGATAACGATTGACGCGATCAATGGGAAGATCGATGGCCGTTCGCGGGCGTTGAATGAATATAAAGGGACATTTCACCTCTTCGATCGGTCCCCATCGACGTGTACCGATTAAATCTCAATTCCTCTCAGTCTGTCTTACGACTTTGGATCGAGACACGGACTCGTGTCACGACGACGACCACGGTTCCCTACGATGATTAATGATCCCTCTCTGTCGATCAAAATTCACCGTATCTCCGATGATAGATAATAATAACAGCGATGTTTCAGTTATTATTATTAAGAACCGGTAGGAGAGAGGTGAAGAAGTTTAGCGATAGTAATAACCAGATGGAGAGTAACTAGAAATGTATGTTATTTGTGCTTGGAAATAGATATCAACGATGGTAGATTGTATAACATTTGAAATTTCGTATCGAGTATCGTGGTATTTTAATAATAACGATATACAGTTTCAGCAAACACAAGCTCACCTTTCACCAGCTATAATTCTGGTTATCGAAACAGCTTAGAAACGCCAATTATCATTTCTTTTCTCTTCTTTCCTCTTCGTTTTAAATAGGATCGGAAACTTGTTGGAGTTGTTTGAGAATTGTTTCTCGTTACTTGTGGAAAGCGGCATATTGGAAAATTCAATTTATTATTGGACACAGGCCCCAAGGGGACTTCCTTGGAATAATTCAATCGGTGTCTCGCGCCGAGGATGACGAGTTTTGTAACGGTTTGCTGCAAAAATAACGGTGACTCGAAAGCTCCACGGTCGACCGGTGCGCGATTATGAATTTCAATGGAACCGGGAACGGTCGTCGCCACGGAAATATTAGAATACCGTTTTTACCAATTTTTTAGGGAACTACTTAAGAGACGCTCCTTGCAATTTTCCGATTTTCAAATCTTATTGTGGAAATATATAAAAAAGTAGTTCTTGAAGTTTCAAATTTGAAAAAAAGGAAAAAGATGAAACGTAATTAAAACTCACATGCTACAGGGTACTTAAAAATTTTAATATTCATATGGAAGTATCTATTTTTAGAGAAACAAAAGCGACAACACAATGTCTTCTGTCCTCAAACAGACTCTACTTGTTCGTCGTCATTGTCAACGCGTTCTTGGAATCTGAATTTTCTTCTTTTTGAAAGATTAGCAAATACTAGGTTAGATTAGGATACGAAATGGCCGTTTTCTGAAATTTTAATTACCTAAAATTCTCAAATTTCGTTAATTTCCTTTATCTCCTGAATCTCAGTTTTTTAAGCACCTTGTATACATATGCAAGAACCAACGAAAAGGAAAACCCTCTAACTACCTACCTATATTCCTCAAATTTCATTAATTCTCCTTATCTTTTAATTCTCGATTTTTGAAACACCTTGTATACATATACAAGAACCAAAGAAAAATAAAAACCCTCTAAGTACTTAAAATTCTCGAAGTTAATTAATTCCCCTTATCCCCTAAATCTCAATTTTTAAAACTCTCTGTATACATACACAAAAACCTAAACTTCTCAAATTCAATTAATCTCCCTTATCACCTAATTCCCAATTTTTTACAAGAACCAAAGAAAATAAAACCCCTCTAAATACCTGAACTTCTCAAATTTAATCAATTCCCCTTATCTCCTGTATCTCAACCCGACCACATAATCCACGTCCATCAAGCGTCAACCAAATCGTTCTGTCATTGTCCGGGCACTATTGTCGCAACATCCAAGGGGGTGGTGGAACCAGGACACGAGTAACACCGGTGTCGTCCTTCGTACGATAAATCCTCGTATTTGTCGTGCGGAGTATCTGATCGTTGGCTCTCGTGTATCGTTGTGGAATAGGACGGACGAGCGGCGATGAGCAGGGGGGAGCACGGATGATCCGAGGCTAGACGTAAACAATGGCGACGCCGGGGTTCGCCATTATTACGGTGTATCGTTGCGGCGTACGGAGTACTGGTTCACGTACGACTGGTGACTCAGCCCGCGGAATGCCGCACACGCGCCCTGCCTTGATTGCCTATCAGACTCCGTGGCTCAGGTCCTCTATAAATAATACGACACACGTATGTATACACACCCACACGTACGCACGCTAGAGATGGGATCAAGCTGGTAATTGATTCGCGGATTTCGAACAATCGACGAACAGTTGGATGAAATCTCGTGTCTACGTATGCGTGTGTATCGTCTGTCGCGGCTTCATCAGGTGAAATTTTCGCAGGGCTGATTGACGTTCGGTTTGAAACCTGTTATCTCGTCGCGGAACGATTTTTCCCAATGGATTCTGATGGGTTTATCGACGGAGTGGCGGGTTCTTTTGCTTGGGGGTGGAATTTGGGGTTAGTGGAATTTGATTAAGATTGATTGGGATCGTTCTTTCTGGAAGGGGAAAGTGTGTGTTTTAGTGAAAGTTTTTGTATTATGCAGAATTGTAGGGTTGCGTTATATAGTTGTAGCGGTGGAATTTGAGGGTAGGTGTTGTTAGGCGATTTTTAGGTTCATTGGCAGGGTAGAGTTTAGGTGTTCTAATTTATAGAAGATTGGAAGTTTACTAGAGTAGATTAAAAACAAAGAAAGACAGTATTCGAGGAACGTCTATTTTTTTTCATCGAACCGCTATTTACACTTTACTTTCAATAAATCACTTGTTGCTACGAACCAACAATTCTGTCTGCCTCTCGACCCATCTATTCCCCTGTAAATTCCCCTGAAATGGAGCTGACGATGCTTGGATTCAATTAAACCAACCGTAAACCGCATCTATAACACCCTACATTCATCTGCATCTCTTGGTTCGCTATTCTGCACACGGATCTACACACGGGAGGTATCAATTTCCCAGGATGTCGATGATGTACGCGCGACGTAAACGCGGCTTGATCCCATCTCTGTCCCGAAGCAACTAAAGGCAGGCGCAGGCAGAGGTACACCGTGTTGTGTTCTGCGAGGTGTCGAGGAGGAGAGACCGCATAGGCCGCGTATGACGCCTCGTAATACGCGTTGGTGAACGCTCGCGACAAAATTGCCGTTAATTAACGCCGCCGCAGGTATTCCAGCTGATGGAAAGCTACCGAAGGAAAGCCGATCACGTCTCAGTCGCGTCGGATGCGAGCGTTTATTAAATCACCGGCTGCTGGGGACCGGATTCGCTAGATCATCCCTGTAATTTCGCAGAAGAAGCGTTTTATCCTCTGCAACTCGAATATCGGGTTCCAGCGTGCGTGGACAAGCGAGACTCTTGCTCGACGCGACTCGTAGGCGGTAGCTATTTTCTGAATGATAGAGATAGGTAGAGGTTGATTAGTACTCTCCTCGCTTGTCCAATTTGCGCTGGCGAAGTACGGTTTATGGCAGGATTCGCAGCTGTGTTAGAAATTGAATTTTTTTAGGAAACACTTGCTCTTCGTTTTTCGCTCGGAAATTTGTATAATTTAGAGCAGTTACTTTTTTTTTTTATTGCAAATTCTAGTACGATGTGTTTTATGATTAGCACAGTAACGTAATTGAAAGATGTAGAGTTGTTGCATTAATTCTTGACAGGTTAAGAATTTATCGAAATGATTTATTTCTGTTTTACAACAATTATTACCACGACACATTGTCACAAGTATATGTGTGTACATATGTACACATAGATTTTCACAGATCCCTAAATTCCCTCTCCAAGATACCGCTCCATATCACTCGAGAAGAAACCACTTGAGATATACATTTACTATTACAATAAACCCTCTCTTCACCCCTTGTCACTGGTCCCTACTCCAGCAACCTTCTCCCCGGGCACTCCGGATAAAAGATTCAAATCCCCGGAGGAGCAACGTAACGCGTTGCATCACCAGGAAACCGAGGTCCATTAACCTTTTGCATCCTAATGCCACGTGAACGCCGAAGATGAAGAAGAGAGACAGAAGAGGAGTGGCGAGTTGCAGAGGAGAGACCGAGAAATCAGGGAGTGGAGTGAAAAACATATACAGGGTGGACCAGCTCTGCTACTATTTTCGCAGATTTTCAGGGTTACCATGGTAGAAGCGAATTTTCACCATAGTTGCAGAGGAGAGACCGAGAAATCAGGGAGTGGAGTGAAAAACATATACAGGGTGGACCAGCTTTGCTACTATTTTCGCAGATTTTCAGGGTTACCATGGTAGAACCGAATTTTCACCATATGCTTCTTGGTTCCTCTGTATCTCGCTTCGTTCATTACTAGATCCATTCTTTTGTTCAAAAATGAAAAAAAAAAATAGTATTTTTTGAAAAATAATGCTTTTGGCTTCAAGAAATATTTTTAAATTCTCGTCGAAGAAATTCTTATCTTAAGTAATAAGGAAGTAACGTCCTCGACGTAAAATTAAAACTTGCCTTGAGAACTTCCAAAAAAAGATGAAACTTTCATGGGAAGAAACTTTTAATCAATCCGGCAGAAAGGAAAGCAACAAAGACACCGAAGTTACGAGGTTCACTCTGTACATAGAGGGTGGGTCGGCCGAGTGAATGCAATTAGAAACGTTCGCACCTTCTTCGTTTCGTCTCTCCTGCGGTGCGTGAGGATAAAATGCGCGAACGTTTAATGGTTCCTGCTGGTCGCGTGGAACGTGTGGGCCGTCGAAGAGCGTTTTAATGACGCGGGCATTACACGAGCGTAATTTACGCCTCATTGTGCCAGTTCCCCCGGCCAGTTCGTGTATATTTATCGTGTAATGGTCGGACGATCGTCTGACGGCCGATATTTTATTTCCGTAGAAACGATTTAAACACACACATTCACACTCACAAACGTCTCTGTAAATGGAACGTGTGTTCCGATCTCTGGTTGCTCGATCCGCGAAGTTTATTCTGTCAGTCGGCAGGCTGCAATTTGCGCGTTCTTCGCGGGCCCAACAGCCGATTTCCACGCGCCAGGAATTTCCATCCGACCGATTTCATTTTCTTAGCTCATGCTCGTTCGTTTTTGTTGGAAGATTGGAACTTGTCGGAGAACGTGTGTGAGATTAGAGCGGATGGTGGTTACAGGTGGAGCCGAAGGTGTTCAATTTTTTAAGGTGTTTCGTTGGGTGTAATTAAGGAGGCACGTGTTGCAACTGAGAAAATTGGGCGGTGGTTGAAAAAGTGGTGTTGTTTTTGCGTAGCCGGTGATTAGGATAGTGTGTAATAGATTGAAACAATCTTGGAGCGGATGCTTGGGCTCCAGATAAGAGCGTATTTCACCAGTAGATATAAGAAATTAGTATTTCATCGGTGGGGTAAAGGAACGAAGTTAGATAAAAATGGGGAATGAAGTAGTACAAGTTGAATTCCTTTATGGAACGCAAAAAAGAGACTGGTTTTGTACTGAAAAGAATTTATTAATATTACCGAGTTTTCAGTCAGAACCACTTTTTAGTACATTCACTAGCAAGTGTATGTTATTATTTTTCCTATAATTGGGGCGATGTTCCATTAGTGTACACAGAGAGTACAATTTTTATACAAACAGTGTGTCTATAAAAAAAAATTGAACGAATTGCGAAATAAATTTTTAACATTCCAAAGACGATTTTTAGGATCAGAGAAACCAAAATTCTAACTAAAGATTGCTCTGTCTTGAATTATTTACGGCAGTAAAAATCCTACGATTTTCAGGTTTATCAAGATTCACTCGCGCTTTTTTTTATCATCGTCGAAGTAAGCAATTTCGCGTTACACCCTTAACACGATCGGTCATCGTTGAACGTGCAAAGCGTATTTCACGGTGAGACAGAAATCGCCAGATTATTTCACGTTTTCGCGAAGATACTTTATAGTCGCACTCGGTATCAGTGTAATCTCGCGGTTACAATAAAATGTTCACCCGAGTCAACTTGGAAATAAACGGCCGTGTAACTCGGTATTTCTTCGTTTCGATAAACGACGCGTCCGCGAACACGACTTCAATGCGCACCCACATTTCCTGGGACACATTCTCTCTCTCTCTCTCTCTCTGTGGAGATAGGGCCTCTAAGGTGGCAACGTTCGAACTGCCAGCAATAAGACATAACAACGGAACGGTGCGAGCAATAATAACGCGATACGCATACGGCCTGCAGTTGGATCTGCATACAAAATTCATCGTGAGTAATGCGTCTGAGGTGGAACCTGGAGAACGTAGGAAATTTGTGAATGGCTCTCTTCTCATGGAAATCAAACCTTTATGAACGTCGAGGTATTCTTGTCGCTGAAAGAGAAGTGACGTCAGTGGTGACACTTGCGGTATTTGCAGAGCTTCCTTTTCTTGATATTTTAATTTAACGGGTGAGGAGAAGAATGGGAAGGTTCCATTCGACCCTATTTTCGGGAAATCGAAATTGAAACGAAATTTAAATGGAAAGCCTTTTAATTTTCAACTTAAAATTTTCGAATAATTCTCTATAGATCGGTGTTTATGATTTCCTGAAAATAAGGAAAATGAACATTTTCAAATAACTTTCCACATCAGTTTTTTATATTTTCTGAAAATAAGGTACGGTGGAGTGTTCCGTTTTTTTTTCTGGCTTTGTTAGAACTTTCGATTTTGTGTTGCAGCTGTATCATGGAAAATTGCTGTAGACATTGCTAATCCACAAAATATCGTTGGAAATTTGAAGAATTTGTCGTTCGTTGAGAGTACCTACTAATGGAGATTGTAGTAAACAGAGTATCCTATGCAATATGCGATGTAATTCATTACCTATCGGGAAAATTGTAATCGATACACCGTATGAGCAAACATAATTGATAATATGCATATTGAGAGGTAGCTAGGCAACGTTACTCGTGTATCATTATTACTAATAATACGCGAAATTGATACGTCAATAATAAATAAAGTGAATGTGAAATTTATGCAATGTTGGTGCGATAGTTTTGCGTAATAGGCGAGAGATGAAACCTAATCCTTTGAGCATTACATACTTTATCTGAACTAAAACTAATATTAGCAGGAATCGTGTGGGACGAAGGATCTGACGACGATGTCAGAAGAGTGATATTCGAAGGTTACCTTATAATAGTAGGCGGACGTACACTGTCGTTCAAAAGTTTCGTGTCATTATCTCTCCAAATTAAAATTTAAATTAAATTAAATTAAACTAAATTAGAATTAAAAACTCTTTGTAGTTTCACTTTTTTTTGTATACGATTCATTAGCAACTCTAGCACACTTTGCAGTTCCACTTTTGAAAACCAAAGCTCTACTTTGAAAATGAACAAATTATAAAAATTTATCAATTTATTTTTACGTCTTCTGTTAATTTGCCTTATTTTAATAGAGTTACAGTGCATATTATAGGGTAATTCCGGGAGAGACGGACCAGGCAAGTATTTCCTGCGTTATCCGGCAAATGTGGAACGCGTCGGTACTCTTTTGTTTTACTCTCAGTGCTTTTTCTTCCATATCTGGCGGATAATGTAGGAAATACTTGTCTGGTCCGTCTCTCCCGGAATTACCCTAAATGTCACCCCAGTGAACTGCGAAGGGTTAAAAATTAAAAAATGTTTGCATTAAGAAATAACACATTTTCACTCGAACGCCAAAAATCGTTTGTGTTAAGCACTCGGGTACTAATTTCCGCGTACTTGGAATATTGCACTAGGTGCCGTCTGAAGATTGAATGTGTTGCGTTGAGAGTCTGACTGAATCTTTGTTATCCCTAATGTAACTGATGGTATGTGTACTAACACTCTGTGGTCTTAAGCTAAGTCGGCCTTCTTATCCAGTCGTCCCTTCTCCAAATCTTCTAAAATTTGAAGAAGGGACGCGAAGGGAGGTTGTTAAAGTTACTAAGTGACCAACCCCGTATCACGTCCTTGGAGCGGGCGTGACGAAGCTGGTCCTTGCTGGATGGAAATTTGACAACAAGGGGGGAAAACCCGGCCAGGTCAACTCTGACTCTCCGACTCGTTCGGAAGGTCAGGTACCGAGAGGCCTCGGTAATTGCGTCGGTTTCGAAGACCCTTTGGGGGTGACTTTATGATACCTTGCCTTACTGACTGGACAATAGCCTATTCTTTAATATTTGAGAAATTCTACGTGCCGCATGTTGGCTGCAGACCGGTCTGCTGAATTAAAATAACGGTTTGCTGAACTAGAAATCACGTATCATAAAATCGTCCCCTTGCTGTCCTAACAGTTTGGCTCTAAATTTTCGTACACTATTGTTAAATAGTATAATAAATCGAGATCGACAGTCGTAGCTTCTAAGAGTAGAACAATCACGGTGTTGCAACCCCACGCGATCCGAATCAGAATTTCCATTATAACATTAAAGTGGTCTAACTCCGTGGAGCAGCGAGGCGACGAAAGCGTCGATTCGGCGAAACAGTTCCAGCCGGTGAATATCTGCTGGATCGTGGATCACGAGAGATCACCGGGGAAGGATCCATGGTGCACGAGGTGCATCGGTATCGTTGAATCTGAAATTCTCCCGGCCGGCTCTCTGTGCCGTTTCCTCCTCCTTTTTATTCGCCGCTTTGTACACCTAAGCGCAGAATCCTGGATCGTGCGAGAGAAGAAACCTTTCGTTTCACTCCTCTTCTGTTTCTGGTCCGCGCGAGGGAATCCTTGCGAGATTGGAAGCTCGATTCCTCGCGTTCCCTCAGCTTTTAATGCCCTGCTTCGTTTCTCCTCCCGATCGTCGTAATTCCAAGTCGAGCACGCGAGACTCTGTTTCGCCGTGTCTATTTGAATGGCGAATTCGATCGGAGGCGCCGTGAGGGAATAATGGACCGATTTTATGGCCACTTCTGGGCTATTCGAAGAGGAGGAATCGTTTTAATTTCATCGAAATTTTAAAGGAAATATATTCGATCGACGTATTCGCAGTGAACTTCATTTCTTAGACGAATTATCGAGTTTTTTGAGCGAAATTGAAGGACAATGTTTAGATATGCGTTTGTATGCTATCTTGTTCCTTCTTTCGCTATCTTTGAGGGAGTTTCGTGATTCCTTTCTCTCGGAACTTAGCATTTCCTAGGCGATGAACTAAGTGGTCTAACAAACAACTCGTTCAATCGCAACTCGTAAAATCGCGAATTGCCGAATAGCAATTTTGTATCGGCTGATACAATTTTCGAATATCAAATGGCGACCTGAGGCACTTATTGATCACAGGGAATCAATAATTGGATATCGTGGTATGTGTGGCAGCTCCTTTGCCTCGCAATTTTTCATCAGAACGAAAATGTCAAATGCAATATATGTAAATTCCTGTTTCATCTAATACCACATACATTAGAATACCGAACAGCGACTCGTGACAGAATCGATAATCCCAAAGCTCGAAACCTCATCGAACATTCACCAGCCACTCGAATATTCGCATATGCAATCAAACGAAAAGTCTCTCCCCGAAATATTTCACTTCCATCCGACGAATATGAAACAACTCTCGAGGGACGAGGAAGAAGCAGCAGTGCGAAATATTAAACTCGTCGTCGTTAAATCAACCTTGAGAAAACCATCTTCCTCCTTGGCCGAAAAAACCGACCAGTCCTCTCGCAAATATTTCATACTTTCTCCCGAGTGCACTTCCAACGAGCAATCGACGATCCTCGAGGTTTCCTTTTTCGCGAGGAAACGTAAGGCGTAGGTATACACGCGAATTCGACGGATCTGTCGCGCGAAGAAGCAGGAAAAGAAGAAAGGAAAAAGGACACAGCACTCTCCTGCGGAGAGAGAGAAAGTGTGGCTGCGTGCAAGACAGACGGTGTCCGGAAACGTGTCGGTGGATAAATCCCCGCGACACGTCTCTCCGTTCGATCTTAACGAGGAGGAACGCTGGGCGCAGGTTCTCGCCGTAAATCATTCGCGGTTCACGCTTATCTGCCTTGTTATATCTGCTTAGCAGAAATGTTCCGTGCTCGTGGTGACCTTTTAC
>NW_017100322.1:100344-120420 GCF_001263275.1 Habropoda laboriosa | reverse complement strand
CCGGACTCTGTCACAGTGGACACGGTAGAATTGAACCGGGGATGAGGAACGACCGTGGTCGTTTTCTGTTCCCGATTGGAAACGGGACCGAACGTGTTAACACGCTTTATGACCGCAACAGCGTTCCTCCGCGACAACACGATCTTCGATCTCGCGTGATTCATCCGCGACGCTTGAAGGCTGAGCAGCGCTTTCTATTCGACCAGGGGGAGCGTTTCGGTGTTTCGATGATTGCTGCGAGTGGGAACGAGAGATTTGTTGCAACGTTTTAATAGGGTGCTTTTTGCTGGAAGTTCCTTTGTCTTGCATGCTCGGTGCATGTTTGGCTGTTCCCTGGGAAAGGGCTGACAGCAGTGCAGACGCGAGAAAAGGGATAGGTTTGAAAGGGAGAATACTAATTTGACAATTATTGTCAAATTTTGGTATTTTTGTTCCAGTCTTTCTTTTGTCTTCCATGTGTTGCGACCTGATGAGGACGCAACGAAGTCTCGGTTCGGCGGATTATAGCAATAAACAACTTAGTCACATTTGGCCGCCAGACGTAGGGAAGACCGCAATATACACCCCGTAGACTCACACTCGGGACCATGAAACATTCGTTTACAACAAATTCGGTCTCCCAAAAGATCACAGTTTTCGTCGACCAATAGCCGAACGCACCACGTTTTCCACCTCCATAACACAACCACCAATCAGAACCAACCTAATGCCCATATACACATCTACACACCTGAAAACCGACAATCACAGTACAACGAGTGCACGAGACACATCGTCAAAAAAAAGAATAACCGAATTTCAACTAAATCAACGAACCAAAGGAAACAAGTTTCAATACACCTCGAACCAGCGAGAACTATCATCAACCTGCACCAGACGTGCACCAAAGGAAACAAGTTTCAATACACCTCGAACCAGCGAGAACTATCATCAACCTGCACCAGACGACGCAACACCATGCTTGGTGCAAGTTTGTCTGTTTCCTGGAAAAGGGACGAGTTTATTATTACAAAATTGGTGTGTTATTGAAACTTTATTGTTTTTATGATCGTACGAAGCAGCGTATAAAATTATTTTAGTTGTAAACTCTGGTCACAAAACTAAAACACACCGTTGCACACAGATACTCTACACACCGTATCTACTTCTCCAACTACAGACACTCATTTTTGCCACCAAAGTACAGGAGACGGTAAAAAACGAATTTAACGAGGTTCACCGCGTTAACTCGAGAAATTGATTACACAATATTCGAATATAAAGACTGTCGGAGTCTATAAATACGCGTGGGTAATTGCACAAAACCTAGCCTAACATTCTTCCATCACACCGTCGAACGCGCCTCACCTTTCGATTCTAATTCTCTTCTAAAGTAATAAACTCGGACGTACGATCATTCACTCCGACACCTCGATGACTCATAACCATTCGTCCAGCCTCGGCAATTTCCTTTCACAAAACCCCCTAAACACGCGATCAATGGACAACACACACGACCATCGTCGTTCCGAAAGGGTTATATCCCCGTTCCACCGTGAAATTTATGCAACCGCGTCGCGACATCGGGGGATATCGAACGAATCGCGTCCGTTTCAAAGCGAGCTACTCCGCGATTCGTTGGTCCACGAGCTTTGTGTCCAAGGTTCCCTTTGCCGATTTCCACGCGATACGATACTTTACAAGCAATTTCGAGCAGTGCCGGGCACCGCGCGCGCCGCGATTCGATATCGATCGGAACGATCGACGAGCCTCGGATTCAAGAGTATACCACGCGTAAATCGCCTCGAGCTCTCGTAAATACGCGACGTGTGCCGTATGAAAATTGCCTTTAGTATTTGCTTTCGTATTTCTGTTTCGCGATACCACACGTTACGGCCCTTTCTGTCCGAGATAGCTGCGTGTGTTGCAAGTTGTGTTAAGCTAGTTAGGTTAATACGGTGATTTTGGGGAGATTAGAGAGGGATTGTGAAATGTTTGCTGTTTGGGGAATTTTGGAAGTTGTGGAACTTAGTACACCGATTGAACGAAGTATGAAATTTCTTAGGTTTGACTGCAAATCTCTTTGATAACTTCTAAAGAAGCCTAATCTGAATGAATTTAAGTTAGAATGGGATTTTACGTTCTTACCGTTTGTTCGACCGTACCGAGGACTCGAACAATGGAGCCCTATCATATTCACAAACAATATATTTTCCGTAAATTGCTCTCTCTCTTCGCCATCAGCAAATTGTTTTATTACCTTAGAAAGTCGAATACCCTACATCTGGACACCACATGCACTACACTCATAAACCACCTTCCGACCTCAGGATTTTCCCATCCCCTAATATAACAATTTTAGCAACAATTTCCCCACTTCGACTCCACCAGACAAACCCTACCACACGTCCCAAACACCAATCAACCGATACTCCCACCACTTCTCACACATTTCACACCACCAATCACGGTACACACCGAACTTATAAAAACACAAACACACACAGAAAAAGACAGATTCTATGAGAGATTCTATCAGAGATTCTATCACCAACCTTGAGACATCACGAAAAATAAAAAGTAACAGTCACCACCAATCAGCCAGTATTTGTCTATCGTGTAAAACATATATCTCTTTTTCACCCACCACAAATCTCATCTACAAATTTAAACAGCACTCGTGCCATTAGTTTGCCGCGAGAGCAGTTCGTGAATTCTTTGCGCACCGGTCGAATTAAGCATCGCGTCGCGAAGTTCGCAAATCACGAACACCGTTCTTATTTAATTTCTTCGCCTTTTTATTTGCGAGTTTTCTTCCAGCGTTCTGTTTTTGCATTTTTCTTCCTCTCGGGGCAAACATTGAACTATATTTTGTAGAATTTAAAAAATTTTGCTAAGGATAAACTTTGTTCGACATAAGCTACTCGCCATTAAAGGGATTCATCCCCGCGTACGAACATACCTACGCAGAGAGGCAGGCACAGAAAGGTCACTTGGCCTCTTGGATGTACGCATGAATTCCTAAAACCCTATTTTCTAAACATTACGCGGAAGCTCATTTCTACGGTATACAAAGTAGCTCGTGCAGCATTACCACCGTTCCATTGTAACAAAGAACTCGCAATTAAAACCGGTGAACCATCTGTGCAACATTTCCCTATTACTCTTCCACTTGCTGCCATTCTTTTTCATTCAAACCTTGTTGCGCCATCGCTGTTACGCAATAGTCTTCGAAAAAAATATTTTCCACTCGCATAAGTATTCAACGAAATATCTCGAAAGTTTCAAAAAGATCTACTCGATGCTTTCCTAAAAAAAAATTCACAAAAATCACCTCATTTTTAGGGAGTTACACGAGTCTCTCCCCTTAATTCTTAAATGAAATGTGTGCAAAGGAAGACCGCAGTGTGAAAAGTTGGTCAATATTTTTCTACGATTAAATGTTTTATTGGAATTTTGTCATTTTTCCTGTTAAACACGGTTTCAACTCGCGACCGTAGATTCTTTTTACCTTGGAGCAGGAAAGTCTCGAATCTAGCACAGTCACCTGTACAATTAGCACCGATGGCAATTAATGAGGCGAATTACGGTAATTCAAGTGATTTCGGTGAATCGTGCACGTGGTTTCCGGTAACGCGCGCGGTACCAACAATCGAGAGGTGAAAATCACGCGGCGTGTAAGATCGTGTTTCGGTTGTCCAATTAACGGCGTGTGGTCGGGGCATTGTCGTGAAATAAAATGGCGGTTTCGAATAGCGTTCCTCTATGTTTAACGAGAATAGCCGGGTCTCTGTTCATTAATTAGCGTTTCAGGTCGTTGTTCCCTTTTCCGCGCCGGATTCACGCGTGTACCTGTATACGTATACGTGTACACGTCTTCGACACGAACGATCGCGTGACGGATTTCAAATTATTAATTAGCCGGCTCACGAACGTGACCCGTTTAATTCGTTGTTAATATCGTTTGGAAAGACTTCGTTTATCCTTTGCAGTTACATGCACCAGTTATTATAAGTAATTGTACGTGCAAGGTACAAAGTACCGACCAGAAGTTTAACCCTTTCGTGACTGAATCGCGTATTTCTCAAATTTGTTATTTATCCACCGATTATCGTGTCTGTAATGGATACTTTTGGACGAATTTCTTTTTTTCTTTTTTCGAGCACTCGATTTTAAATCGAGGACGTTCGAAGGATAGGGTTGATAATGAAACAAATTTTCTGAGATGCAATTTTTCTGTCTGAATTTCTATGTTTTTAAATTTTTAGAGTAGATATTTGATAGCCATTTTTAATTAAAGTATAGTTTTAACACAATATAAATTCTTCTAAAAATTGCAACAATACACTCTCAACTCACATTTCTTTCGTTCTTCATGCATCTATTTCACATTCATTTTGCATACTTGCAGTAATTACACCGAGGTGGGTGAGGAACGTCGTTGCACTGTTTTCACCTGAGTTTATTAAAATATAAGTGTTATGGTCGGCGTACAATTTGTCCAGAAAATACAATCGTTTCATTCGTTAATTGTCCCGGCGGCAGCGGCTCGGCGGGGTACGTCGCGATGGTTGGTAAAGGAAGAAAACTGACCGGAGGTGTTAGGACAGGGAGACAGGAGTGGTGGAAACGGAAAATTCGTTCGTCCTCGTGCGAACCTGGATGCCACATGTGCGCTTCTTAGGCTACTCGAGGACGAATGCAAGTCTTAACCCGGGGAGAGACAAAGGAACTTAAACTAAAATCTGAAGGAGTTGGAAAAGAGACAACGACGTACCCGCCACAACACCAATCTCACGAATTTCCTTTACATTTTCGTTCAGTCGTCCCAACAGATTTCTCTAGAACGCCAAGAAATTCTCGAGCAAACCAACAAACAGCATCAATTAAACGAATCACTCAGCCGCGAGTAAAAGGAAAAGTTCAATCCTCCAGCATCCTCGGTTCTTCTTCTCTACGCGATATCGAACCAAAGGAGAAACCGTGGAACACGGTTACTCGCTCCCCATTCGGTTGGCCTTTTCACCACGTTCAATAAATCGCAAGAACACGCGCGTGTAAATCTCTGTTTCTGGAGCCGCGCGCTTCTTCCTGCAGGCTGCTCAACGTTGAACGCGCGCGCTTTCGTGCACTGCACGCACGTGTAACACACGTATGATGCATATCGGGCAAAGATTCCACGGCAGATAGCTCGATGCACACGCGGCGTAAATGCGCCAGGAGGTCGAACCCGATAAAAGAGTGCATCTCGGTGTTGCGAGGGCGACAACGCCTACCGTTTCTGCATTTGCACCGAATCGACCTCGTTCGCAAACGTCCATTTCTCGCGCTTCTTCCACTTGTTTTAGGACTTACACCGTCGTTTGAATGTTCGAAGAACGATATGGGTTTAGAATAAACGAAGTTTCACTCGAGTAAATAAATGTTTTGTTTAAATTAGATTGTTCCGTACCGAACGTTTTCTTTTCTTTAGTTTAAGATTTCAAGGCAGTTGTAAAACGGACCTGGAGGATCTCGCGGCCCATAGGATTAGCCGAGGTAAAAGGTAACAAGGCGGCAGTCTTATGAAACAAATAAAGTTTTCTTTAGGTAAATAGATGTTTTATCGAAAATATTATTCTTCTGGCAACTGATCCTCGAAAAAGTGCAATTCTATTGCAAAAATGTATGTCGCAGTATTATGAATAAACGGGAAACTTATTTCTGTACGCCTAGGGAGTAATTAAAACTAAATAAAATTGATCATTTTTGGCGCATCAAGTTGACAAAAATGTGAGCGTTGAGGGGTTAATTCAAAGTTGCAATTATTTTCTACTTGTTTTTTTGAAAAAATAATACACATGCAGGAAAGTGTTTCTCTTTTTAACAAAAGAATCCTCTTCATTTTTTTTACGACCTACAAAAACAGCAATTTCACAGAGTAAATTGTATCGCTTCCCGGATATTCGAACCAGAATTGAGATGAATTTTGTTTCGAGAATTTTACCTTCAGATGTGTAATGTATTTAGAAAGGCGGTACATATATACACGTATGACTGAACGAATTGTTCCTAACAAAAGAGGGTGGTGCGGTCTCGAATTTTTATTTCTAAAGTGTATTAAAACGGTGTAAAGAAATCTGTCGTCGCGAAACAATTGCATAATTGTGCTTTTAATTGAGCTGCTCCCGGCAGAAAGGATTTCATTTGGAAGTAATTAAAAGCTGTGCTTTTGAAATCGTAATTAAGTGAAATGTAAATTTTGCTTTACACGCTCGGTGTTGTTTTGTCCTCGTCGCCGTTGCCCGTTGGGGGATTTGGTTTAATTTAAACGACCGTATGTTTATCCCTGACTTATTTTCACGGTAGCTAAATATCTGCTTGGAACTTGTAGATATATATACAGTGATGCATTGTTCGTTGGTTAAGTGCTTTCTGGATTAGTTTTCTGTTTTTTTTTTTAAACGTGTAGGTTTCCATATTTATGAAAACGAATTATAAACGAGATATTCGTAATCTTTTACGGTTGAAAATTTCAAATACCAATTTATAGAAGAGAATATTTTTTTCTTCTTATCTACTTGTCCTAGTTGTTATGATCTTCATTGTCTTAAGTATAACAAAGTTTCACGCTTCGAAACTTCACATACCAACTTATTCGATAAAACATTTTCCTTATTTTCCAGTTATTTCAATTATAAAATTCTTCCTAAACTCTAGTGTCACAAACTTTGATTCTTCAAGACTCCAAATACCAATTTATTTAAAAAACAAATTTCCTCATCTTCCACTTATCTCAGTTACCAAATTCCTCGTCAACTCTAATGTAACAAACTTTCAAGCTTCAAGACTCCAAATACCAACGTATCCAAGATACTACAGTGGTGCACACATAAGCGGGGACCGAATGCGGACGCTTAAGTGGGGAGGCGACTGCTGCGAATTTAACTAAACAAAAGAGGGAGGAGATGTGCCTGAGTGGGGTACCGATATAACAAGTGTCAGTTGTTCACATTCAGGAGTCGATGTCGAAGTACTTTGTTTCACTCGGCATGCTTGAACTCCACTCCGACGCTTGCGGTCGCTTATGTGTGCACTACTGTATTTTCCTCACCTTCCACTGGTCTCAACGATCATATTCTTCGTCACCTCGAAAACAACAAATTCCCAAAATTCGTTCACCGAGTCATAAAACAAAACTCTCGATTCTTCAACGCGTCTAAACCGTTTCTACCCTAAAAACACACCCTAATAGTGCACCAGATACTCCCCATAGGTCGCAACTTCCTGTCCATCGACGCGCGTGCGAGAAAATAGCGTGCGTAGGGAAATCGATGTCCAGATAGCGATCGATGTTCGTGCCACTGGCCACGGGACGTATCCCCGCGGTGTTTTCCAGGGTTTCTAGGCTGATGAGGTTCCGTTTTCGAGCGTACAGGGCCAATTACGCCCTCGTTGGCAATCTGCAGCCGCATAACGAAATAACTGGCTCGCTCGAATTGCCGCGGCGCGATTAATCCTTCGTTCCACCCTCGAAAACATCGCGCGAGTCCGCCTCCAGGGCTGGCAGAACGTGTCTCTTTCGCACACAGATCCTTCGGGCTACTAACTCGGCTCGCGATGACTCAGTTCGCTCTTTATCGCTGCAATTCGATTTCCATCGACTGGTTTAATCGGAAAATCGCTGATAGCGCCGGCAAGTCGTCAAGCTAGAAAATTGACGGTGAATTGGGTTTCTCTGTGCGATGGAAATTTATGGAGAACGTTGAAGTTAAAGGGGGAAGCTTGTGAGTAGGGTGAATTATAACGCCGGTGCTGTAGTAAATGGGCTTTTTCTTCCTGTCGAACGAACGTGTGATTCGATTTTGCCCTTAGAGTTCATTCTATTTTCTTGCGTTCGTTGTTTCATTGGGAAATTTTTTAGGTTTTTAAACGTATTTCTGTTTTCTGTTTCAGGTAAGAGGGATCGTGAGATTGTTACCCGTTATCGATAGCGGTGAGTAAGACAACGAGAATGAAAGAGCGCTTGCGAGATATCTTGAATTTTCTAATTTCTAGGAGTACTTTAATTTGAGTTTCTTTTTATCGAGTTGAAGTATTTGCAATTAGTTCCATTCGGGGAATTACCAGTGAATTATAGGTAACTTATCTTGTTAGCTAGATTAGAGAGTTACGTGTACGCAATATGATCGCTGTTGTTATAGTTGTACAGTAGATTAGGCAAATCTGTGTACCAGATTTAGGGGAGTATATCTGTTCGGTCTGTTCGTTGATTATTTGAACGAATTAATTCTGAAGCTACTGCTATGTTCTGATAACATGATATTCGCTGAATATTACATAGTTTTTTTTTTTTTTACTAAAATCATTCTCAGAAGTGTAGGAAATTAATGGGAGAAAAATGAAAGGCAAGCAAAACTTTAAAAAAATTATAATTCCTTATTTACATACTTTTCCAATTACATCAAAATTCTAGTTGATGAATTAATCGAGTCATTTTTAATTTCTAAAGGTAAAAATTGCATATATGACACAGTGGTATAACAACAATAAGTATAATCTGCCAAATGAATGGTCAAAAATTTCCAAAAGAAATATTCTCCAGCCCCTCTAATTCATACAATTCCACTCGAACTGGAAAACCTATCCAATTAGACCTTCCATAAATATCTAAACGGTGATCATTAGCCAGAACGTACGAACCTGCGCCTCGTCACACAAAATCTCATGAAAAAGTCAGCTGGTAAACTGTGTGCAACGCTTTCGTAGTAAGTAACGATTTCTCGCTAGCTCCGTTACAGATTCACCGTACAAAGATCCATCCAAATATTGACTCGGTCCTCGTTCGCGGTATTGGTTTATTCTGCTTGGACGGCACGCGTAGGTACTGTCCAATGGGCTTTTATTTTTCCCCCCCTCTCACGTACATCTCTGCCCCTATGTGTCTCCCGCCATTCATCAACCTGCGAGAGTATATTTGATAGGGGCAATCGAAACGTTTCATAAACCGTTATCCTGTACCGTGAACGGAAAATTCACCGATCCGCGATATATGTATATCAATCTTGAGGCCATCGGTCGAACATTTTTTTAATTAATCAACAGTGGCAGACTTGATATTATACGCACAGGATGATTTGAGAAAGGAATGTTGTTTAGAGGAGGAAATGTTGTTACGAAGTTGTAATTTTTTTGGTAGTCATACTTTTTGAGATTTGGGGTGATAGGTTTTCGGTGTTATATTGGTAAAAGTGGCAAGAAGGGAGTTCTTTGGTCGAACAATTTTTCTTAATTAATCAACAGTGATAGATTTGATTTTCTGCGTACAGGATGATTTGAAAAAGAATTTTATTTAGAGGGGAAAAGGTTGTTACGAAGTTGTAATCTTTTTGGAAGTCATATTTTTTGAGATTTCAAGCTCATTGTTAGTTTTTTTTTTAAATAGGATGATCGATTTTCTGTGTTGTATTGGTAAAAGTGACAAAAAGGGAATTTAAGCATACGCATCGTGTTGACTTTTTTAAATGGTTAACACCTTATCGACGGGACAATTGCGCTGATTATTCACACTTGCTACGGGAATTGAAAATAGATAGAAATGTGCTTTCTTATAATAGAAGATCGTTCTTTTAATAGAGAAATTGATAAATTGCCGAACTCGTAATTACTGCAATATAAGAAAGAAAGTATATTTAATAAAGAAATAACACATATTAATTAAATTTAACAACACAATAACGCTTGATATTCATTTCGAGTATCGAGTCTTCCGTCGATAAGGTAGACACTCCTAAATTCTCCGTAATTCAACCTATCTCAACAAAACACTTTTTACTTCCTATAATTCTACAATACACGAATCAAGGCCAATTCAACCTATCTCAACACACCGACAAATAATTCCCCCTTCTACCTCCAAATCCAAACACCCTATCCCAATATCGAACCAGAGATAAATCAAATTTCCATTATCATTCACGAACCACTGTGCACGCTCCACAAAGTTTCGTTCGATACATCGAACGGTCCTTTTTCCCCCTAAAATGGACCGTTACCTCTCGAGCCTTCTGGCCGCGAAAAATTGATCGCACGTCGTGGCGCTCTCCTCTCTCCTCCTCGCTTTCTTCCGATAAATGCAACGTCGAGGGAGCAGAATACACTGTAATCGTCTTACGACCGCCCGAGGACATCTTTTCGCCGCCCCTCTGCGCCCCTTATCGTCGGATATTATCGTGAATTTCGGTCGGGCATGAATACGGTTACGAGAAGAAGGGGGGGCTTCCTCGCGCGCGAAATCATCGAGCAGCGCGGATAATCTCGTCCGGGAGAGACCGTTTCGACGTAAAAATTGGCCCGCCAGCGACTCGTCTCGTGCAGTCTGTCAGGGGAACGGGGACGACTTTTTGTCGCCCCGTCGAATAAAGGATTTTCGTCTTGGCCGGCGAGCGTTTTGCTCGAAACTTGATCGTCGCGGAAGGATTTTTTGCTCGGGAGATTGGGACGAATTGGCGACTTGGTTTTGTTCCTTTTCGATTGGGTCGTTTAAATTAATCGAGTTTGTGGTTCGTAATGTGGTCGTGTCTGTGTTAGATGCTAAGTGAATCGTGGTTTTATTTTTAAAGAGTTGCGGGAAAGTGGTAGGTTTAAGTATTGTGTGATTTTTGGTAAATGTGGATTTTTGTGAAATTTTCAGAATTTCGAATTCTTGTTTGTTGTTTGTATTGTTCGAAAGCCTGAAACCATCGAAATCTCCTTAACACGTTCGTCGCCACGTCACCCAGATATGGGTGACGTTCTTCTTCGTCAAGTTAAATAGGATTTCACAAGTAATTTATAAAAGTCCATATAACACAAGAATTTAATGGAATATCACACTATTAATTTATACTTAAAATAAAATACAACATTATACTACGTAGCATGGTATTCGTTAAAACAGTTGGAACACATTTCTGGTGATTTTGGACAATTGGGACAATATGTTGTCTTTTTTACATTTTTTCTCGCTTCCTGGCGTTCGAGAATTTGTCTCTTCTTCCGGTAACATAGAACGCAAATTCCAGCTAATCGCTCTGTTTACGTTCTTGCGCTCCGACTATCGGATTTGGGCCCCGCGAGAAACTCGACCGATTCACGCTGGGCGACGAACGTGTTAATAGATCTCAGGGTAAGGGAAATTTGAAATCGATAAGTTTCTTTAGTTTGACGTGCAATTTTCGCAATTGCAAAAATAATAGAATGAAAATTATGGCTTGGGTCAGCCAGACTTCATCAGACTAACCTTTTTAGTAAATGTGAATTTGGAATTTTCGAAATCTCCTTAATAGATCTCAGGGTAAGGGAAATTTGAAAAAGTTTCTTTAGTTTGACCTGTAATTTTCGCAATTGCAAAAGTAATAGAATAAAAATTAGGTATAGCGTTGGATTAGTCAGACCTCATTAGTCTAACCAAAAGTTGAACAATTGAATTTCTGACTGAGAAATGAACTTTGTTGATGGCTCAATTAGAATTGTTCATTTTTCGTTGGAAAATTCTGAGGTTCGTTGAAATATGTTTCTTTCGTATTGTCCATAATTCTACATTGTCTCGGGACAGTATTGCAAAGGACATCAACTTTTCGCTACGGTGTTAAATGTGTCAAAGTGGATGGGAAAACATCACCTCTTTTTGGGTTTCGAAAGTTCACCAAGTTATCGTGCTCGTTGTAAATTGAAAGACACACTCTGCTGATCTTCTTTTCTCCTACTACCTGCAGCCATTATCAAACACATAAAGCTACTCGCGAAACAGGTTTTCCTTGCCCACCTCAGAGTTTCATGAACTCCGCTTCTACGTTTCGTAAAATAAAAGACAAACTTCCAACGATACCTCGTTTAATTCCCTCGCGTAACGATGGAAATTGCAATTACGAACGTTTCATTTCAAGACAAATTTAACAATTTTTTCATTTTCAAATAAATTGCACGACACAACTGTCTTCTAAATAAGAGTAGTTTATTTCAATTTAATTCGAGTACTTATAGTAACTCAGAAAATGGTACAATAAAATTTACAAATTTTGAAGAATTTTATTTTCAAATAAATTCCATTACACAATTATCTTCTAAATAACAGTGTTTTCGTTCAATTTCATCTGAGTATTTATCCCACGTTAACTCAGAAAATTTTGAAGAATTTTATTTCGAAATAAATTTCATTACACGACAATCTTCTAAATAAAAGTGTCTCCTTTCAATTCAATCTTCCAAAGTATCACAATAAAGGTGTGTACCGAAGTATTGTCTCAACCTCCGTTAAAGCGCAGCCTCGAAATACCAAACGATCTTTCCGCGTGTTCGAGCCGAAAACGTCTCAGAGGGACAGAAATCCGCGGCGCTATTTAGCATATAAATTAATCGCGGTCGAGAGTCGTCTCTGGAGAATAAAGGTGCGTTCGATGCGCGGAGAACATTCGGTATCGCGGTCCTTCCTTCCGTGTTTTTTGCTCTGGCTGCTCGGATTAAAGGCTCCTATCGAGTTGGCGACGCGGATCGTCCTTTGCATCCGAATGGGACGGATAAGCGAAGGAGGCGAGGAGTAAATTATCAGGCCTCGTTCTTTCGGTCAATTATTCCAGATGAAACCCTAAGGGCACTCCCGAAACTTGTTTCGGCCTCCTTTTCGCCCCGATCCGGCCTGAAAGGAGCGGCGATATCGAACTTGCTCCTCTTTCCTTCCTTTTGCCACTCAATCGAGACCCGCTAAAGCGGAACGAACGTCCACGACACATTGTACTCGAGGTGGTTTCTTTTCTTTTTTCTCTCTCTGTGCAACCTTTGAGAACCTGCTTCTTGTTGTGGATTTTAGACTCCTTTTTCCCCCGGTGACTCTTGAACACACACGTTTCGGTGGAGATACGTGGGATTTCGGGGAAGATAGAGAAGGGAGTTGGTTCCTTTTTAAGAAGATTCGAGCGATAAGGTGATTTTTTTTTTCATTTTTGAGTGTGGGAGATTCGATAGAGTTTTGGTAGAATTTTGAAGCAGTAAGGTGATTTCGGGATATAGAATATTCCATAATTTTAGTAAAGTAATGGCAAAATAGAGGATTCGATGGAATTTTGAAGTAGTGAGATGATTTTGCGATTTTTCTTTTATTATTCTCGAATACAGAATATTTGATAATTTTAGTAAAATAATGGAAAAATAGGAGATGGTTCTTTCTAAGGAATTTATTAGGTCGCTGCATATAAAATTCTTTCGTTTTGGAAGGTTTCAGTGAAAATATATTTTTTCCTTTATTTTATCAAAATAATTTACGAAGTTTGACGTTCTGCGACAGTTCTCGAATCGTTTACTGAATATCCATCAATTAAACGTTCTTCGTATTTCAAATTTTCCACTCGAAACCGTAAAATATCAACATTTCACATTTCGCTTTTTCCAAATTGCAACACTTCCTTCTACCTCCACTAAAATATCCCGAAACATTCAGTCGAGAAACATTTTGTTGGCTCCCACAATGTTCATGAAGCCTGATTACATAGCAAATAACTCTTTATTTGCAACACAGTTTGTTATGCAACAGTAATGCAATGTAACTGAGTTCTTAAATGTTAAATGTGTGCGAGTCCAATGTCCTGAGGTTCAAAATTCGTGTTCGTACCAGAGTTCAGAATTCTGTGTTTCGCTAATGTGTTCTTACAACAATGTCCCTTTGTCTATCACCCCAGTCCCTTTATACGGTTTTTGTCCGTCCATTTGGGTCCCTTGACGGGGGTGAGATTTGGGTGGGGGGCCAAAACTCCCAATCAAGTTAGGGCCTTGGTCGACGCCCGACGCCAACCGCTCACCCTTAGGGAAGGGGTGCTCTGGATGAGGTACGCGTCACCTGGGAAAAACCCAGGGTAACGGTACCGCTCGCTCGCTCGCATGTGCCTCAGCTCGCGTGGGTTTATGATACGTCAATTGCTATTGAGATGCACGAAGAAACTCCAAATTCTCCGCTTTTACGAGAGGTTTGGAGCCCTCCTGACAGTAAGGAGTAACTAACGAACGAAACCATTAAACGCGTATTCAAACCTTAATCTGAAAAATAGCAGAGTCGCGTCCGTATCGTAAACCTGGTCTAAACTTAAGTATCCTTAACACATTTCACTTCACAAATATAAAAAGAATAAAAATAAACCGACTTCAAACATATCTTTCATTCAGAAAGTCTAAAAATAAAGATTTGTAAGGTCACCGTTGACGCGAGGGCAGAAAATGGAACGTCGATATCAGACCGGAAATAGCCAATGGACTGTGAAGCTTTATTGCATTTTGCAGAATTTCATCGCGTAACCTGTAACAATTCTGCGAATTCCGAAAATTCTTCGTCCGCTGAGCAATTTCAATCTGCCGCACACACACCCCTCTGAAAATTTGTTTCCACAAATCAGGTATTATTTCGAAAGCGTGTGTACTACCTAAAGGTCAATTGCCTACTGCGTAACGAGCGAGGTCAGAGCCGCGGTGTGCGCAGATTTTCCACGTTATAACACGCTCGTTAATTACCATTCATTCGAAGGGTCTCATTTGTGATTCTGAAAATTGCACGCAATCCAAGCGACGTCTCGTGTGAAAATAGTCCGCGCGGCTCCTGGAAACTCTCCGTGTATACGCGTCCTGGTTTCACAAAAGCCCGGGAAAAAGCTACTGCGAACATCGACTGTTAGAGTTCGTTGAAAGAGAGAAAAGAAGTGAAAATTCCTTTCGAAAAATCTTTTTGAATTCTCCTCTTCACGGAAAGGGAAAAATGCGATTGAAGAACATTTCTCCGCGTTTATTTTCGTCGGTTTATCCACGCGCGGCGGATTAAAGCGGTAAATTGGCGGATTTGATAGGAAAACCGTGCATTGACAGACAGAAAATGTAAACCTATTGGACAATATTTACGTTGGAAACATGCAAAACTGGTTGTTGGCTCGTAGCTGCTGGGCCCTGTTATCGATTGTTGTAAATCTCGTTGCTTTTCCAGTTTCTGCCGTAATCTTGGAATTTTTATTCCCCACGTTTGCTGGTCACATTTTACCCGGCAGCTTTTGAAAAAATCGATGTTTCCTTCTCTGACCCTTCTCAGTTGCTAAATTCATGCCTTTCGTATCCTTCTGATTTATTCATGAATTTTATAATCCCGCATACTTCGTGCCTATCGTTCCTCAATCTATTCCACCTTCTGACGCTTCTACCATTTCTTCGCGTCTTTTTTTCTTCTCATTCTCTTTTATCGGATTATCGTTTCTATTGAGGATCGTTTAATTTGCGAATAAAGATTGACTCAATCGACTGCAGAGAAGAAAAAAAAACGTTTATCGATGTAAATGTAATAGAAAACAACGGAGGCGAAAACCCGAGTGAAAAACAGGTACTCAGTTCGGGGTTGTCGCACGACTGCATAAATGCGGAGAAGCATTTGTTATATACTTGGATCGGAACCACGGTCAGCGGACCCATGGCTTTTATGGCTCGGCCTGGGCCTACGTTAAGCAGAGAAACTAGGAGAGAAAAATTCCAAATATAATCTATTCTAAATAGTTTCGTCGATCTCGTTATCGTGCAACGTCGAGGTGGAGAGATAGAGCTGTGTTTCGTACGATCACCTATATACGCGACACTGTAAATCGTGTGTTATTCTCTAACAATTCGCGCGGTGACTCGCGATCGTCGCGGCCTTAACGGCGGTGATAAAGTTAATTTCCCATAAACACGCGATCGACGCTGCGTACGCGTCGAATTACACTGTCGTGCGGGGGTGAAAGACGGCGTGGAGCACGATCGTCGAGGAAATAAGGGCCTCTAAAGATAGAAGGAAAAAGTGAGAAATGGAGCGGTAAAATGTTGGAGCTTTAAAATTTGAGAAATGGGGGAAAACGGGTGTAAAGATGGGTTTGGAAATGTAGCAAGAGGGGAAAGTTTAAACGGGGAGGAGTCTAAATGGGGAGAAATCAGTTTTAGAAAAATAAGGACCCTCAAGTATGAAGAAATAAATATAAGAAAAATAGCGGCCTTAAAAGCGTGAAATATTAGAAATTTAAAGACCCTAAAATATGAAGAAATAAATATAAGAAAAATAGCGGCCTTAAAAGCGTGAAATATTAGAAATTTAAAGACCCTAAAATATGAAGAAATAAATATAAGAAAAATAGCGGCCTTAAAAGCCGTGAAATATTAGAAATTTAAGGACCCTCAAATATGAAAAAGATAGCGGCCTTAAAAGCGTGAAATATTAGAAAAATCAAAATTCCAAGTGCCAAAGAAAAATAAGTTTCACGAAGATAAAAGCTTCCCTATACAAAAAAGAAAAATCTCAAATAGATACCAAGTATTATAAGAAGAGAAGGAAGAAAATTTCCGAAGAACGAGATCGTCCAAATTTCCAAAATCAGTGCTACAAGTCCCTAGTCGCAAGTGTAAAAGAGGAGAGAATTGAAGCAGAGCTTTCGCATAAAAACGATTAACGATCTGTCGCCGGACGATAGTAGTGTTTTATTATCCCACGGAGAAAGAAGGGCGGCCTCTTGTGTTTATTAGGCGAGATCGATCGGTCCGGATCGATGATACGTGCTCGTAGGTTGCTCCTCGACGGCTCTTCCACTCCAAATACGATAATGAGAGTCGGTGAAATGGCCAGCCGGTGAAACGACCTGTGCATAATACGCGTGGAAATAATTCCCCCAGCTGCGAAAGCTCTGTCAGAATTGATCCGAACGACTGTTGGATCGTAATTGAACTATTTATTGCCGATCGAACGTTTCGCAGTTCGAGAATCGTAAATTGAATTCAACGTCGATACGAAAATGGAGGTGTGATTCGTTTTCTAGAGGGAACGCGGTTTCGATATTTCCATAGTGGAAATGCACGATTAAAAACGAGAATCTTGATAATTGTCACGTGTCGACTCGTTTTCTGCGCAGCCATAATTCAAGCTGTCCGGAGAACCAGTAGAATTCAGCAACGCGTTTCAACCAAACTTCTCCTTTTTCCCCCCTTATCCGACTTTCGTTTCCATCGTTTGCATAATACTAAATATCGAGAGATTTAATGGTGTTTAAGAGTAACACTCGCAGTGTAAACAATCTTCGAATCATTGTGATTTCGTTCGTTTTATTTGTACTGTCGTTTTGTACAGTATAAAAAATTCGATGGCATGGGAGTCGAATGCACAGACTAGTAGAAGCATTGTTAACCATTTGCAGATCATGTTGAGATCCTGATTGCTATTTCAACGCATAACTATGTGTATTTAGGTTATTACTTCAATTGTCGAATATATGTACAGAGTTCATGATCACACGAGTCGTCAAAATTTTCGTTGCTCGAGAAGGAACGAGTTCACTGGTTGCGTTTATAACCCTTTACGAACGGGTATATGGGTCTATCGTCTTCAAAGGATCAACTTTCCGATCCCTTTCGCTACTCTCTTCTCGTCTGTACTCTTCCCTAATCCAAACCAATACCATTGTTGACCCTTCTTTTTATTTCGTAGTCAGACCCTCTCAATACTCTTCCTTTGATCGCGAACTAAAGGATTTGCTCTACCTATGATAATAAATTTCTTTACCTAATTGATAAAGAATAACTCCACAGGACAAATAGAAAGAACCTTTCTTTATTTATTTATACGTAAATTTGCGACGAACTGCGTTTCGCCTTTTTCTTTTGCAACGCGTCGCAATGTAACGTCTAACACTAGAATCAAAAGGGCGCATGAGTGCGCTCTTGTCGATCTCACGAAACGACTAATAACTATCTCACTATCTCCTTAATTTCTCTAAAATATTATTTTAATTATCATGTAGCGTTGATTCTTTTCATCCAACGCTCCAAATTTCCCTTTTTTCTTCTCTTACTACGCGTCGCAATGTAATTTCTAACGCTACTATCAAAAAGGCGTATGAGTACGCTCTTGTCGATCTCACGAAACGACTATCTCCTTAACTTTTCTAAAATATTATCTCAGGCACAATCAACCGTTGAATTTCTCCACGCAACACAGACATTTCCACTTAATATTCCCATCGCAAAGAACCCTCGAACCTAAAGCTCGCGTAACTTCCTGGCGCCAGCGCCTGCAGCGCACCGTGTAGAAGTCACGTCCCCTGAAATTACCCAATGTCTGAAAATCCATCAGACGCCGGGTTCCACACCCGCTGGAAACACACAGCGTACGAACGAGCCATTGTTCTTTCCACGTCTCACCGTGGCCTGGGTGTCAACGCCAAGGCCTTCAGCCAGCCTTTTACAACAATGTGGTCCCGGGTGGTAGCCGCACGCGGCAGCAGCAGCCGCCGCACTTTCTATCGATCTTATCGTATCTCACCGCGAACAAGGCGACCAGTTATTGTAACATGAGCAATGAGTAACGACTAATACCTGGAGATTAGACAATACGGTCGCGCAACCGCCACGTGGTATGCTGAGGATCTCTAGGAGCTATAGCCTATAGCCAGCTTTAATGAGCTTTACGTAACGAGGCGATACGGTTAAGGAAATTGTATAAAATCTGGCGGAGCGATAAACCGTTGTACGCAAGTCGAAACAAATTATCGTGAAAATGGTATTACGTGCTGTGCAAGGTTTAAATCAACGATATTGTCGGTGACAGTTAGCAGTGCTATTGCTGGTTAAGTTTAAGCGGCACGCCCGCTAGCGGCCATTAATACGGGCGAAATATACGAGGAAGTGCGCCACCCGGTGAACTGATTGAAATACGGCCACCGTAAATCGCGAATATCGAAGAGACGAGGGTTTGCGACGGTGGACCGTTCTGATTTCGCGAGTAGAAACGTTGGGGATTGTTAGTGAGGCGTGTGACAGACGGAATGTTTGAAAATTTTATCTTCTAATTCCCTAATTTTCCCCTAATTCTCAGACCCTCTTGGACGTAAGTATGTGATTTAGTTAGCCAAAAATATGAGGATTAGGTAGTTCGTGGGCTTCGAAAACTACCATCTCCACGTGGAACGACGAATAGTAGCCTTTATCGACGTTATGTCAACCCTTTCGCACGCATTTTTCATCAGGAAAGAGGTCGGTGTTTAGTAATTACTCTGTGATTCCTGAATCTAAATTCTGTCTCTCCGGGTTCGCGACAGTGGGAACTGCAGGTAGGAGAGATGGATCGATTGTGAAGTTTACGCGTATTCTTTGCGGAAGGGTTGATTAATGAAGTATGACAGAAATTGTGTTATTGAAAGTCTATTATAGCCATCTGAAACGATCTCGTTCAGATTTCACTATTGAGCCATATTCCGCAATCACAAAATGCTCCACTTCAAAATTTCCGAATAATCAAATTTCAAAAGCTCACCAAGAAACCCGAGAAACGTAGACAATTACGCGACTTTCCCACTGGATCGATCAAATCTCGATTAAACTTCCACGAACTCAGAAACACCGGTCGATCGAGTGGCGACGGAATAAAAGCCGCGGCACTCCCGTTGAAAAGCGACGATTCGAAGAAACGACCGGTTGAGTCGCGTCAGAGGGAAACCCTTGATACCTGTGATCGGTGATCCCAGCTTGAAGTGTGCTTTCCCAGCGAAATAGGTCAGTCGTTCCCGACATTTTTCTTCTTCCTTTTTTCTCCTTCCTTCTTACTCTGCGCAGCTTTTGAAAGCGGCGCAATTACGACGGTCACCGCGGTAAGCAGTGGCACGTAAATCGTTGCTTAGCCAGCAGCAACGTGGTTGCTGGGTAATGTCTAACCCCCGAACGAGCCGTAAAAGAAATCCTCGAACGGTTAAGAGGCACAGCGTCGTTTATATCGGTCCTGCCTTGCCAGTAAATCCTCGTTTTGCTCGCTGTTTAATACCTACGTTGCCGGGAACCACCGCGCCTCCTTGTCTAAGGTTGTTTCGCGAACGAGAGATCGGTAATAACCGTTTCGAAGAGGAAAAAAGGTCGACAGGGAGAGAGAAAAGTAGCGGAGTTTACGCGTTTCTGTAAAAGTTCGATCGTTGTCTGTTCGACTGTTTTTCTAAGAAACTTTTCATTTTTTCTTTTATTGCTTTTTCAAAGATGAAGTTTGGGCGAGTGCATAAAGGGAGATTGGAAGTAACGAGTTCCCTTTGGGTGTTCAGGTTTTTTAAATTAAAA